>NC_087188.1:8556234-8581234 GCF_035594125.1 Scylla paramamosain
AAGGAAGAGGGGGTGTGGGTATGTGTGTGGATGTGAGAGATAAGGTGAGTGTGTTCAGGTGTGGATACTGAAGATGTGAGTGTAGATGTGTGTCGTGTGACTGTGGATGTGGGGAAGATAAGGAAGTAAATATGTGTTAAGGTGTCTGGATGTGAGACAGTACATGGAATTTAATAAGAAGAGATGCAAGTAAGGTAACAGTGGGAGAAAATAACAAAGTAACGTAAGAAGAATATAGTACAACAAGAAAGAGCTTAGAATGGGGACAGAGAAAATTGTGTTAAATAGAGAAAGGGAACAGAACATCAAGATACAACGTAGGTTATAACAGACAGAAGAGAATACGAATAATAAGATGGAAAACGACATAGAAAATATATAAAAGATAAAAATAAGAACAGGATATGATAAAAGAACGAAATAGAGATAAGTGAGAGAGAGAGAGAGAGAGAGAGAGAGAGAGAGAGAGAGAGAGAGAGAGAGAGAGAGAGAGAGAGAGAGAGAGAGAGAGAGAATGTGAGGAATAAGAAGGAGTAAGAGTAGAAGAGTGAGAGTTCAAGGGTGAAGCTGGAGAGAAAATTAAACAGAATCGCAGAGACAAACAAAACTTTAGAGGAAAGAGACGCGAAATGAGCCTCACAAAAACTTCCTCCCTGTTCATTTGAGGGGATCAGAGAGAGAGAGAGAGAGAGAGAGAGAGAGAGAGAGAGAGAGAGAGAGAGAGAGAGAGAGAGAGAGAGAGAGAGAGAGAGAGAGAGAGAGTGGGAGGGGGAATCGCCGCACCACTTAAGACACCTGGCCACCATGCTCACCTGTCCCACACCTAGCACCGCCAAGTTAAGTGGAACGCCCCACTGGCAATGACCAAGCCCCGTTTTCGTTTCAGTAGTATCTCGCTGTGATGCCTAGGGTGTGAGGCGCCACCCAGAGACTCGTGTGTTCTGAGCGTGGCACGTACGCCGCCCCCCGTGACTCCCCAGGTCTCGGCGGTGCGGGAGTGGTGGAGGCGGCGGAGTGTCACGTGATTTTAGTAAGTCACCAAAACAAAACACAAACGCACTGGGAATCTCTAAACTTGTGCCGGACGTGTTGTAGTGCGCGTGTGTGTGTGTCTGTGTGCGTGTGCCGGTGGTGAGTCAGTGGTGAGCCAGTGCTGCGTAGTGCTGGTTCCCTGTGCTACCTGTGCTAACATCTGTCACCTCAAGAAAAAGTAAACAGGAAAGGCGGAAGCTTGTCACCACCTCCTCCTGCTGCTCCTCACCTCACCATCACCAGAAGGGCTACGCAGCATCACCATCGCCAGCATCACCACCACCACCATCAGCACCCAGGGAGGAATAGTGCAGCACTCAGCACCGCCCCCACACCACCTCAGACGCCACCATGCCGCCCGGCAAACACCTGAGGAAACCTGTGTGTTCGGAGTACATTCGAAGACACAGTTTCCAGTCCCAAGGATTCTTCGGTGAGTCTTTAACTTTTGTACATAAGCTAGACTGAATCCTCAATATTATCTGCCTCCTCGTGACTCTTTGTTCTTCGGTGAGTCATAACGTTATTTCTTCATAAATTAAACCGTATCCGTATCTTCCCCTTAGTGATTCTTTGTTATAATCCCGTGTGTCTTTCACTAGATTTTTTTTTTTTTTTTTACAAACTAAATGGTACCTCAATATTTTTTTCTCCCTTAAATGTTTTCTTCATAAATTAGACTGTATCCTCATCTTTCCCCTAGTGAATCTTTGTTATAATCCTTTGTATCCTTTCCCTAGCACTTTTTTTTATAAATAAACTAAAGTATACCTTTAATAATTTCCTCTTAGTGATATTTCCTTTTTTTAGTGAGTCATAGGTCTTTTTTCTTCATAGACTGTATCCTTATGTTCTCCCTGGTGATTCCTTGCTATAATCCCTCGCATCTTTCCCTAGTACCAGTTTCCTAGTTTATTTTTGCCCTGCGTGGCGAAATATTTCCTAATGTTTAATAGTTTCCCTATTTGTTCTGTTGCTCCTCCGGTAACTGTTCCAAGGCAGCTGTGTCCCCGAGCTGCCTAGTAAATATTTGTGACTTTAATGGTTCATGTTCTCAATATCTATGGATTTAAACATTTATAATCTACTGAAAACTGCCAGAAAACGTTTATTATAAGGTATCTCGCCATACAGTGACCTTCTAACCCTACCAAACGTTTACAAGCAAAGAAATCTATACATTCACACAACTGACAAACATTTCACGCCTCGCTGAAAGACGTTCAGAACTTTAAAAAAAACTTATGATAAAGTACTAGCTGTCTTGCTCCACCAAACGTTTACAAGCCAGAAAATCTTACCGCGCACACAACCGACCAACGTTTCCCGTCTCGCGAAGAAACGTTCTTAATTTTAAAACGTTTATGATGAAGTACTTCACCAAACTCTAACTAGTATTCTTATTTTATGAAACGTTTAACAGCCCAAAAAAACTTTCCGTGCACACAACGGAAGAACGTTTCCCGTCTCACAAAAAAAAAAAAAACCGTAAATTTTTAAAACGTTTACAGTGAAGTGCCTTACTAAACACAAGCTTTCATACCTCACCAAACGTTTACAAGCCAAGAAATATCTGAATACACAACTGATGAACGTTTCTCGCCTGGCAAAAACATTCAGAATTTTAAAACGTTTATATTAAAGTACTTTCTCATTCCACGAAACATTTACAAAACCAAGAAATCCCTCCGTGAACACAACGAACAAACATTTTCCACCTTCCAAAAAATAGCGTTAGGAATTTCACGTCTCACCAACACAACCCAACAAAACCGCTCCCTCAGACAAGCTCCCTTTCACCTCAACACAACAACAAACGCGCCTCGCATAAGCCATTTGAAGCTGATAAAATAAAGTATGACATTGACTTAGATCGCTGGATATTTGGGGCTGAATGCGAACCTATATTTAACGTACAGAAAGACGCGATTTAAGAGTGTTATCAGATGGGGGAATCGAACCTGGGACCTAAAGAACACCATTTCACCACTGAGCCAAAGGTTTCATATCCTGTGGTTGTGATTTGTGGCAACATTAGAGAAAGAAACCAAATCAACAAAGTGCAGAGAGAGAGAGAGAGAGAGAGAGAGAGAGAGAGAGAGAGAGAGAGAGAGAGAGAGAGAGAGAGAGAGAGAGAGAGAGAGAGAGAGAGAGAGAGAGAGAGAGAGAGAGAGAGAGAGAGAGAGAGAGAGAGAGAATGACACAAAAGAGGTAAAGAAAGATGAGAGGGAGAACCAAAGATCTTTTCTCTTCATTTTCCCTCCTTTCTCAGCCTTCTTTCTTCTCTCCTCCTTCCTCTCGTTCATCTTTACAATACCTCCCTTCCACCTTTACTGTCTCCTTTCCTTCCTCTCTCTTTCCTCCACATCCTTCCTTTTATTCTTCTTTCTTTCTCTCCTACTTCTTTATGTGACTATCATGTACTCTCTTACGCTCTTTTCTTCTCTTTTAACTCTCTACCTCGCTTTATTCCTCCTTTCTTTCCCTCTTCATCCCTCCTTGCAGCTTCCTCCCTCTCCTCACCCTTCCATCTTTCCTCTTATTCTTCCATTTTCCTTTCTTTCCTCACATTTCTTTGTCCTTCTTTCCCTTTCCTTGTTTACTCCTCTTTTCTTTCCCTTCTCTACGCTTTCTCGTCTCTCTTCTCCCCTGTTTCTGCTCCTCCCTCTCTCTTTCATTCCATTTCTCTTTCATCTTCCTTCCTTGTCTCTCTCTCTCTACCTACCTATCCTTCTCTTACCTTCTCTCCTGTTTCATTTTCTTATCTTTCCTCACCCACATCTCTTATTTTTTCTTTCTCGCTTAATTTCTCTCAACTTCCCTCTTCTCTTTTTACCTCCTTATTCTAAATTCCTTCTCTTACCTTCTCTCCTATTCCATTTCCTGCCTTCCCTCCTCTCCCAGACCCTTGCCTCCTTTCCCTCTCTCTGAAACATTTCCTGAAAGATAAGCAAAAAGAGTTTCTGCTAGTTATCTCACCAGTATTAAGATTAGTATAACTGAGCCTTGCCCTTACAGTTTTGGTATCCTTTCAACTAGCTCCCTTATATCCTTGTGTCCTTAAGTGCTTCCTCTTTCATTTCCCTTCCACGAGTTATTTTTCCTTCTTAAAAGTGCCTCCCTGTCCCCTTCCTTCCTTCCTTCCTTCCTTCCTTCCTTCCTTCCTTCCTGTTACTTACGACCGTGTATTTAATGTTCCTAAGTGCAATGAAAATTATATCGTGTTTTTTCTTTAATATTTCCTCATTACGGATCCCTCTCTCTCTCTCTCTCTCTCTCTCTCTCTCTCTCTCTCTCTCTCTCTCTCTCTCTCTCTCTCTCTCTCTCTCTCTCTCTCTCTCTGCTTCCCTCTCCCTATCCTCTACTTATTCATTTCCTTCGCCTCCTCCCTACTCTTTCCCCCTTCTATTTACCTTTTTTCTTTCTTTCATCTCTTTACTTTCTATTTCCTTCTCTTCCTCCTTCTCTCCGTTCCGCTAATTTGTGTTTAATCCTCTTTTCCTCTTTCCTTCTTCTGTCTCCTGTTATTCCTACATTTCTCCTTTATTTTAGTTTCCTTCCTATCCGTCACTTCTTCTCTTTCTCTTTGGTTTCCTCCTGTTCCTTTACTTTCTCTCCCCTTTCCTTCCACCTCTTTCATCTAGTCCTCCCTTGCAATGTTCGTTCTTCCATCTCGTCTTTATTTACATTTTCTTTCTCTATTTCCTTTTCATTCTTCCTCTTTTCTCTCTTTGCTCTTCCTTTAATCCCAGTTCCTCCCCTTTGTACGTCTTCATCCCATATTCTCTCTCTCTCTCTCTCTCTCTCTCTCTCTCTCTCTCTCTCTCTCTCTCTCTCTCTCTCTCTCTCTCTCTCTCTCTCTCATCAAGGACTCATTACTGTACATATTTTCCGTGTGTTTTGTTTTCCTGCCGAAGTCACTGACGGGGGACTTGCCAAAAGGTTTACTAATCGTTTCCCTCAACTTTCCCAATCATTGCCTTAAGTATAGTTCTCCTTCACCCCTTCCTCTACCCTGCCTCTCTCCCTTCACTCCCTTCCCTAAACTTCGTTATTCAATTTGGACACAGCTAAACATACTTCCCCTCTCCCTCTCCCTCTTTCTTCCCTCTCCCTTCACCTTGGCGTCCGCTTCATCTTGTTCTCTCTCTCTCTCTCTCTCTCTCTCTCTCTCTCTCTCTCTCTCTCTCTCTCTCTCTCTCTCTCTCTCTCTCTTCTCTCTGTAATTGCTTTAGTTATTCATTTAGTGTATTATTATTATTACTATTGTTATTATTATTATTTTTTATTGTTGTTTTTGTTGTTGATGTTGCTGTTGTTGTTGTTGTTGTTGTTGTTGTTGTTGTTGTTGTTGTTATTGTTGATAATAATGTTACTGTTGCTGTTGCTGTTACTACTACTACTATTACTACTACCACTACTACTACTACTACTACTACTACTACTACTGCTACTACTACTACTACTACCACTACTACTACTACTACTATTACCACTACCACTACTACTATAATTTCCACTACTACAATTATAACTCTTACATTTAAACCACATTTCACCATTCAATAAAAAAAAAAACACACACACAAAGGAAGACAAAGGAAGGCAGGTCACCCCCATCGAAAAAAAAAAAAAAAAAAAACATATTTTTAACCTCAATTTCACCATAACTGAACTTCCAGCTTTTTTCACATCGCATCATTGTCCTCGCGTGGCGGCGGTGTGACGCGCGTGTCTGGCCGTAACACCTGGCAGCTTCACGTCACTCCGGCACGCCACACCTAGGGATCACCTGTCCGCGCGGCCTTCAACAGGTGTGATGGGGAGGCAGGTAGGGGGAAGGAAGCAGGATCGGGTGTGGCTGAGGTCGGATGAAACAGAAGGAGGGATGGATGAGGATGAGAAAAAAGTAGAATAATATCGGAAAAGAAGTAGGGAAATGAGAGGATAGGTGGAAATTAGAAAAGGGGGAAAGGAGAAAGTGATATTGAAGTAGAATAAGTAGTGAAGGAAAATGATACGTAGGAGTAATAAAAGAGAGGATGATGATAGGAAGAGGAGGAACGGATGGGAAGAGTGAAAGGGAAATGTGATAATGGAATGGGAGTAGAGAAGAAACTGGTAGAGATAAGGAAAGGAAGGAAAGTAATGGAGTACGAATATGGGAGATGGGTGGCAGAGAGGAAAGAAAATGGTGGAGGAATAGGAGGGAAGGGAAAGGATTGGTATAGAAGAGAGAAAAGGAAGGATGATATTAGAACAAAAGAAAGACGGAAGGAAAAAGATGGGTAAGAATTAGTAAAGGAAGGGTGGTGTTGGAATAGGACGAATAATGAAGGGTAAGAAAAGACTAAAGTACGAAAAAAAAGTGTTGAGATTTATTTATATGGGAAAGAAAGAGAAAAGGAAAGAATGGGGCAAAATTAAAAAAAAAAAAAGATGAAAAGAAGAAACAAAGGCAGGGAAGAGTAAAAAAAAGAAGAATTATGCTGTGAAAGGGGAAGAAGAGGAAGAGAAGAATAGCGAAAGATAAAAATGAGAAAGGTAAGAATTGTTATTGAAAAGGAAAGAAAGATAAATAAAAAGAAAGGAAAGATAGAGAAGGAAAGGAAAGGGAAGGGAAGGGAAGGAAAGACAAGAGTATTGAAGGTGAGCCG
Source organism: Scylla paramamosain (assembly GCF_035594125.1). Lineage (NCBI taxonomy): Eukaryota > Metazoa > Arthropoda > Malacostraca > Decapoda > Portunidae > Scylla > Scylla paramamosain. The sequence continues at coordinate 8,562,924 of NC_087188.1, forward strand.
ATATAAATAGGGAAGGGAAGGGAAGCGAAGGAGTGGGACATGAAAGGGAAGGGTTAGAGGAATAAATCAAAGGGTTGTGACGGGGAAGTGACGGTGATGCAGACAGATGAGGAACAGGTAGTGGGTAAACAGTGACGGGCAGTGATGGGCAGTGATGGGTGGCGCAAACCTGAGGGCCAGTTGGAGACCAGTGAAAAGGAATAAGGAAAATAGGAAGATAAAGGAATGGGTAAGTAGGAAAATGGAAGAGGGAAAAAGAGGAAGATGATGGGAACGCTACAGTGAAAAAGAAATAAATAAATAAATAGGAACAGGAAAAAAAAGGAAAAAGGAAAAAGAAAGATGTATAGTGAAATAGTTTACAGTGACAAGGATGCAAAGGTACAGTGACAGGGAAAACGAAGAAATGAAAATGAAAATATACAGCGAAAGGAATATATAAATAGGAACAAGGAAAATGGGAAAAAAAGATAATGAGGGATGCTCTACAGTGAAATAGAGACGAAAGACGCAAAGTTACGGTGAAGGAAGAAATCATAGATAAAAATAAAGATATGAAAAGCAATAGATGAGAAGGGAAAAGGAAAAGGAGAGGGAAATATGAAGGTAACAGTGACAAAATACAGTGATGAGGCTGCAAAGTTACGGTGACGAAGGAAAGGTAAAGATGAAAATAGGCGTAAAATTGACGGGATAATGACGAACAGTTTACGGCATTACTACGCACTGCGATATTAAAGAGGAACTGTCATTACGAAGTGATATTTTACGCAGTGCGATATCTAATAACTGCGCAGCGCTTTTTATGGAACGTTTCCCCGCGCGTTAATGAGACAGATCCAATTCAATTAATTACACTTAAAAATTACACACAAAAAAAAATAAAGATAATGAGATTCTAGATATTTGCTTATTACTACGAGAGAGAGAGAGAGAGAGAGAGAGAGAGAGAGAGAGAGAGAGAGAGAGAGAGAGAGAGAGAGAGAGAGAGAGCCTGACCTCCTTTCCTCCTCGCATCTTCCCTTCTCCTTCCAGTCCCTAAAGATATAAATAATTTTCCATTTATAAATTTCCTCTGCCAGCATCATCCCATCTTTGCCTTTTTTTTTTCCTCCTCCTCTCCATTCTCTGCTTCGTTCGATGGATCTTATGTGTCTTCCATTACTCTCTCTCTCTCTCTCTCTCTCTCTCTCTCTCTCTCTCTCTCTCTCTCTCTCTCTCTCTCTCTCTCTCTCTCTCTCTCTCTCTCTCTCTCGTGAGGCTGTTTCCTACACACACCCCTTTAAGCTGAGAGATTTTTACACAAATACCTCTCTCTCTCTCTCTCTCTCTCTCTCTCTCTCTCTCTCTCTCTCTCTCTCTCTCTCTCTCTCTCTCTCTCTCTCTCTCTCTTACCAACCAGCAAACTGTACAAGCATGATTCCAAATAGGTTTCAATTCCACTAACAGGCTACTCGATTCTCTGTATATAAAATAAGCTTATCTAATACTTTATATCCAACGGGCGCCTTATGACCTTATTTTAGCGCCAGAATATCGACCAGTCAATAAATCCTCCTATATTAGTATTGGATCCTCTTTGCACTGTAGTTTAAAGGTTTCAATCCCTTATACTGACTTGCCTATAAGGAATGAATGCTTATGTCTGGCTCCTCAACTTATTCGGTTTATTTATAGAGGGTTGGATTCCACTACGTCACTTGATGCTCCTTTCCTTCTTTTTATAAATGGATGGTGGAGAAGGAGAGATGAGGATTAAATGAAATGATGAAGGACGAATGACAAAGGAAAAATTTAAACGAGGAATGATAAAGGAAAACAGGAAAAATAGCTAAGGAAAAGTAAATAGGGAAAATGAAAGAAAAATAAAGAAATTGAGTGTATAGAAAGAATGTTTAAGTATCAAAGGAACTGAATAATGTTTACGAAAAAGAGGAAAAATCAATTAAGATGGAAATATACTGACAGAAGCACAGAAACGGAGGAGGAGGAGGAGGAGGAGGAGGAAGGCAAAATGCGTTAGAACAAAGGAGATATGATAGGATTGGAAGAAAGGATTTAGAAACCCACTTGCAAGGAAGAGGGAAGAGGAAGAAATTGGATAAAGCCATGAAAGAGGACGAGAGGAAAAAATGTGATAACGAAGAAGATGAAAAGGAAACAAAGAGAGGTAAGAACGTAAGGAAAATAAGTAAAAGTGGGGAAATAGGACATGACTAGTAAAAGAGAATGGAAAAAATATCAAGAATCAATTAAAGAAGTGGGGAGAAAAAGGAAATTTAATTAAGAAAAGGAAACAAAGAGAAAATGACAATAGGAGGAAAAAATCCTGAAACAATAATAATAATAGAATGAAAACAAGATAAGAGAAGTTGAAAACAAATACTTTGAAAACAAAACACAATAGAAGCAAATGGAAAGAAAGAAATACTGATGATAAATGAAGGAAAAAAAGAAAGAGGAAAAGAAGATAAAAATTATGATACAAATAAGAGTAAAAGGAAACACGAAAAGATTATGAAAATGATGAAAACATAAATAAAGGAAACCTAATAATAAATAAGAGAAGCATAAGAGACGAAACAAAGGAGAGTAAACGAAAACAAAGAAAGAAACAAAAAAATAACCTTAAAAAAGCGATAGAAATAAACTAAACAAAAAGAAAAAAAAACAAAAAAAAAAACGTTGAAATTAAACCACAACGAATACAGGGAAATACAAACACAGATTAGGATTAGCCAAAGGAAACAATGGAGGAGGAAACTGCGCAATTTTGTCCCCAGCACGTCTACACAGGATTGCGTAAGCTTGTTTGTGATGCGTAAGTTAACTAAAGCTAGCACGCATAGAAAACGGAGGAAGAGGAAAGGGAAATGATGATAATAATGAAAGGAGGGAAAATAGAGTGGAAACGTAGTGGATAGGATGAGAGAAGAGAAAGAGGTTGTGAGGAAGAGAAAATGGAGACGATAAGGAAATAATGATAATGAAGGTATAAGGAAAAAATAGAGGAAAGAAGGTAGATAAGATGGACGAAGAGTGTATGAGGAAGGAAAAGAAATTATAGAAGAGGGAAGGAAAAAAGTAATAATGAGATAGAAAGGGAAAAACAGAGCAAAAGGAAGGGAACAGGACAGAACAAGAAGATGAACAAAAGGAACATAAAAAGGAAGACAATAAGGAAAAGGAAAAAAATAATGATAACAAGAAAAAGGGAAAAAGGATATGAATGATGAAGAAGAAAACAAGGAAGAGAATAAAAAAAGAGGGAAAAACTATGATAATGAGGAAAAGACTGAATAAAAGAGAAAGGGTAGATAGAACAGAAGAGACAAAACATGTGAGGAAAGGAAAAGGGAAAGAATAGGGAAGGAAAATACGCATAATAATAAATGAAAAAGAAAAAAACAGAGGAAAGGAGATGGAATAAGAGAACAAGAGAACAAGCATGGGAGGATACAAAAGGATAAAATAAGAGAGAAGAAAATAATAATAATGAAGAAAAAATATAAGAAAAAAGTGGATAAGATAGATGAAAACAACGAGCGCGTGACGAAAGGAAAAAAAGGGAGAGAATAAGAAAGAGGAAAAGAGTATAAACATGATAATGAAGAAAAGAAAGGAAACAAAGAAAAGGAAGTTAATTAGGAAAGAATAAGAGACAGAGAGAAGAAAAAGAGAAAACAAAAGAGAAAAGGGAAGAGTGAGCGTTATAATGAAGGAAAGAGGAAAAATAAAGCAAGGAAAATGAGAAATGATAGAAGAATGTGTGAGGGAAAAACAATGAAAGAATAAGAAAGAGGAAAAGAAAATAACAAGCAAATAAAGAGAGAAAGAAGTAAATATCAGAAAAGGAAAGAGAAGGAAAGAATAAAGAGAAAAAAATAAGTGGTAATGAAACAAAAATGGAAAAAAAAAGTGAGGCAGGAGAGAAAGAGAAACTGATTAGGTAATGAGGGAAGGAGAAAGAAAGAAAGAAAGAAAGAAAGAAAGAAAGAAAGAAAGAAAGAAAGAAAGAGGCAGTAGGTGTTCGGGAGAGTAATGAGAGGAGAGAAAAGTACATAAACAAACCTCTCTCTCTCTCTCTCTCTCTCTCTCTCTCTCTCTCTCTCTCTCTCTCTCTCTCTCTCTCTCTCTCTCTCTCTCCAGATAATTTTTCTCCTCCACGTAATTATCTCTCGTTCTTATTGGTCTTTCTCTCTCTCTCTCTCTCTCTCTCTCTCTCTCTCTCTCTCTCTCTCTCTCTCTCTCTCTCTCTCTCTCTCTCTCTCTTGTTTTGTACTTCCGAGCCAAGATTTTAGCTATAAATCTCTCTCTCTCTCTCTCTCTCTCTCTCTCTCTCTCTCTCTCTCTCTCTCTCTCTCTCTCTCTCTCTCTCTCTCAATACTTTTTCATACATCCGTCAATCTCCCTCCTCCTCCTGCTCTTCCTCGTCCCTCCTCCTCCTTCTCCTCTTCCTCTTCTTCCTCTTCCCCCTTCTCCTCCTCCTCCTCCTGTTCTTCCTCCTCCTCCTTCGTCACTCCTTCATCCAAACCAGAAATAAATAAATAACAAGATGAGAGACGGTAGGATTAGGCAAGGGACGGGAAGGATGAAGGAGAAGAGGGAAGAGGAGATAAAGGGAGGGGAGAGAAGGGAGAAGATAAGGGAGAAAGGGAAATGAGAGGAGAGTGTGTGGCAATATCTCTCGTTCCGTGTGAGGCGGATTGTGGCTACGAATGTATTGCTACGTGGGGGAGAGAGAGAGAGAGAGAGAGAGAGAGAGAGAGAGAGAGAGAGAGAGAGAGAGAGAGAGAGAGAGAGAGAGAGAGAGATGGTGTTATCAAGCCTCCATCTTTGCCAGTCTCCCTAAACTTATCCTTTTCACATCATCCCAGCTCACCATTTTTCCTTCCTGCCATGAGAGTCTTCCTTTTCTGCCCCCATAACTTGTCCTTTCTTTCCTTTTTTCCTATTTTTTTCATTTGTGTTTTCTGTTTTATTGTTCCTTTTCGTCTTTTATCTCTTTCTTGTATTTCTATTCTTTCATACATTCGATTTTGTTGTTGTTGTTTTTTTCTCTCTCGAACTTCGTGTTTTTATTGTCTACTTGCAAAATTTTCTTCTGTATTTCACTTCATAACTTCTGATATTTTCATTTTAGTTGATGTTTTATCTCTTTTATGGGTCTTTTCTGCTTTAATAGACTAGATTTTCCTTCTTTCCATTCCAAGATTATAATTTTTCCTTGTATACTTCCAAATTTTCCCTGTATTTTCCTTTATATTTTTTTCCGGTATAGTCTTATTTTACTTTTTATTTATTCTATAAATTTCCTCCTTTTTATAGACTGATTTTCCTTCTATTTACTCTTAAGTTCACATTTTTCATCATAAACTTCCAAAATTTTCCTTTTAATTTCCTTTTTATTTAATTTTCTGGTATTCTTATTGTATTTCACTTTTCTATCTCTTTTTTTATGTTTTCTCTTCTATATATACTAAATTTTTCTTCTTTTCATCCAAAGTTCACGTTTTTAATTGTCGTTTTTCCACTTCTTTTCAGTTTCAGTTCGTTTGTGTCAATCTTTTCCTCTCTTCACTTTCCCCTCCCCACTCTTGCTTGCTTTCATAAAAATTTCCTTCTTTTAATCTGCAGCTGTCACTTGTATTTTTTCCCTCAGTTCCTTGTTTCCTTTTACACTGAGAGACGTTATTTTTTTTACAGAATTTCCTCATTTCAAAATCTGTATTTAACTTTGTCACGTCATTTCAAAATTTTTTCCTTCAACACTGTTTTAATTTATTCTTTTTTTATCCCTCAGTATTCCCTTACTTTTCCCTTTTCATATTAAACATTGTCCTGTTTTTTCCCCTTCTCATCCCTTAACACTGGCTTATTTTCCTCTTTTCATCCTACTGTCTTATTTTCTCTTATTTCACCTTTTTAACAGTCTTTCACTTTCTCCTTTAAACAATCCTTTATTTTCTCTTTTCTTTCCTTTAATACTGTCTTATTTTCCTCCTTCACCCTTTAACTTTTCATTATTTTTCCCCTTTCACGTATCAGCAATCCCCAACTTTTCCTTTTCCATAAAGAAACACTCTTATTTTTTCCCATTTCACTCTTAAACTATCCTCTATTTTTTCCTTATTTTTCATCTAACAACACTGGCTACATTTACATTTCTCCCTTTCACTCTTAACACGTATTATTTTCACTTTTTTTCTTAAACACTTTATTTTTCCTCATTTTTATTCTCAAACAATGCCCTTACTTTTCCTTATTTCACCCCTAAACCATCACATTTTCCCTCATTCCCCCATTATACAGTGCTACATTTTTCCTCATTTCATCTTCAACAGTATCTTAGTTTTTTCCTCTTACACTCTGTCCTCCCTTATTTCATCTTTTCACCCATTAATCAATGCCTCATTTTCCTTTATTCTACCCTTAAACACCTTAATTTTCTTCATTTCACCGTTAAACACTACCCAAACTTTCCTCTAACCCCCTTGCCTGCTTCACCCCTTTCCCCTGCACCTTTCCTCTTTAAATCAATTCGACATTCATCCTTTTCCTCTCGTAGCACTGGGTCACCCTTTCCGCTGCCACCCTTTCCAGGCGCGAGAATTCACCCTTACGTATCCTATTAATCATTTTGCCCCACCCTTTTCAAGCCAGCGAGCTCACCCGTTCTTCCTGCAAATGGTCTGTGTCACCTGGTTAATGGTTCTCGCGCGTTAGCTGAGAGTCGCCCTTGTACTAAGCCGGACTAAGCTTCACTAACCTCGCTGTGTTTTAAAAGCTCACTAAAAGGGTGTGCATTTATACAGATGTGCATAGGAAGCTTAAGTTTTTTATTTGAGTCTAGTTTTTTTATTTTTTTAATTGGTTTTGTAACCTTTTTATTTTCGTGTTTTCTTCCTTTGAATTTTATGTGTGTACGTGTTTTTTTTTCTTTTTATTGTTCTTTTTTTTATCCTTTACCGACATTTTTTATTATTATTTTACTGCTTTACCTTTTTTTCAATTTATCTTATGCATTTTCGTTTTCCTCTCTCTCTGATTTTCGCGTTTTTTGTTGTTCTTTTTCAACTATTCATTTTTTTTTCAGTTTGTTTTTCACCCACCTTTTTTTTTTTTATTTCATTTTTTTTTATGGGGGGTGGTTTCAAGTGGCATTTTTTCTCTCATTTCATTATTCGCGTGATATTTTCTTTCGGAATAAGAGAGATGATGAAATAAACAAAAAGACAAACGTTAAAATTTTATGTTTTGCTAAAAGTCGATTCGCTTTTGTTCTGTACGCTTCACTACATTCACTCTTTGTTGCCTTTTACTCTCTCTCTCCTCTCTCTCTCTCTCTCTCTCTCTCTCTCTCTCTCCTCTCTCTCTCTCTCTCTCTCTCTCTCTCTCCTCTCTCTCTCTCTCTCACCGCGAATCAAAATAAAACATGTATAGACTGACCTTTCCGGGGAGAATGGAACCAGTAAACCCAGCAGCAATTCCTCTCTCTCTCTCTCTCTCTCTCTCTCTCTCTCTCTCTCTCTCTCTCTCTCTCTCTCTCTCTCTCTCTCTCTCTGCCACAAGGTCACTGCGTCACACAGTCGGATCGAGGGTGTTTCCTGTGATGTATCTGACTTGCTAAGCAGCCTCCCTTTATCCCCTGCATGCCCACTGCTCGTCTCCCAAACAGCTACCCATCAGTGTCTTTTCCTCTTTCCCTTCCCTTTCTTTCCTTCCTTCCCTATTCTAAAGCCTAGTAATGTGTTTTTTCCTTCTTTTTCTTTTTTTCTTGTCTTTTCTCTCTCTCTTCCTCTATACCAAATCCCGTCAGTGTTTTTTTCCTCATTTCTTTTTTTTTTTCCTTTCGTTTAAAATCTATCAGTCTTTTCCTTCCTTTGTTTTAAATTTTTCTGCCTCCTAGCAAACAGTATCAGTGCCTTTTCATTCATTTTTCTTCACTTCTCCTTTCATTTCCTGCCTCCTCCCCTACACTAAGTGCTATCAATGTGTTTTCCTTCCTTTTTCCCTTTTCCTTCCCTCTTCCTTCTTTCTTCTATGCACTACAGTCATCATTGGTGTCTTTTCTTCTTCTTTATTTCCTTTCCCTTCCCTTTTTCCTTCCATTTTCTCGTGTTTTTTTTTCTTTTCTTCTACCTCATCCTCTTTCCTATAGCATTATTTTCCTTTTCCTTTATCATCAATGTCTTTCCCTCTCTTCCTTCATCCCGCTTCCCTCCTCTTCTTCCTTTTCTACAATACTGCCACCACCAGTTCTTTTCCTTTCTGTTTTTCTTCCTTTTCCTTCGCTTTTCCTTACTCCTCCATACACAACATTTATCAGTTCCTCTTTTCTCATGTGTTCTTTCTCTTTCTTTTTTCTTTTTCCTGTACTTCATCCCTTTTCTTCATTTATCATTAGTGAAATTTTCCTCGCTAGTCATTCATTGTCCTCCCTTCTTCCTTTTCTCATCCTGTATACTTCAACCATCATCATCAATTTTCTTTTTCTCCCTTGAATTCAAATACTCCAAAAACACACACACACACCCACACACACACACACACACACAAGAAACATCCCTATATGTTTCACTATCACTAACACTAACACTATCAAACATCACTATCAAACTCTTATTCCTCCTCTTTCTTTTCATGTCTTTTCTATCTTTGCTTCACCTCCTGTGTCAAAAAAACGAGGATTTCCAGTGAGAGACTCTGAGCTGCTCCAAAATAAGAAAGCTGTCTATATATAGGAAACTAAGGCGGTAACTCAATCCTACGCAGCTAAAACGCACTTACGACACAAAGGATGTATGGAAGAAAAAAAAGACTCTTCTCGATGCTGAATTGTAAAGGAAAGAACGAAGACCAGGAAGGAACGAAAATGGAAGGGAGAATGAAAGGAGGGAAGAAAGAAACAAGGAAAGGGTGAAAGAAAGAAAGGAGGAAAGAAAGAGGGAAAAAATAAAAGGGATAAAGAAAAGAGAAATAAAAAGAAAGGAAGGGAGGCAGAAAGAAACAAAAGGAAGAAACAAACAAACAAACAAAAAATATATAAAAGAGAGAGAAACAAAGAAAAAAAGAACGAAAAAGAAGAAAGAAAAGACAACACGCCTATCAAGTAAGCAAGCAAACCCCTTAACTCAACACTACCACAAATAAAACATACTCAAGTCACTGTGGATCTTGGAATGTAACATATAAACATCCTCCCAGACCTCGAACTCTATAAAAGATCATAAATTTTACATATATAAAATGAATCGAACTCCTTAACTCGATCTTACCTTAAACCTAAAAGCGTCTGAGTCACTAAGGGTATTCCAGTGTAAGATATAAACGGCTACCATGACCTTGAGCTGCCGGAACGTAAGAAGTCTCTCTACACCAAAGGATCCAGACTCCTTACTTCAGTCCTGCCGCAACCTGAAGGCGCTAAGTCAGGAAAGATCCTTCAGTGTGGGAAATATACAGCTTCCTTCACCTTTAGGACTCTCTCTCTCTCTCTCTCTCTCTCTCTCTCTCTCTCTCTCTCTCTCTCTCTCTCTCTCTCTCTCTCTCTCTGAAAAAAACTGAATTAATGAATGAATGAGTAAATAAGTTATAAAAAGTAAATAAATCTACATATACAAAAAAAAAATAACTTCTTGATCTTAATCTTAATCTTAATCCTACCGCAGTCAAAACGTGCTTATGTCACTAGGAATCTTTGAATGTTAGATCTACGTCTTCCTTGACCCTGAACTGTCGAGGAAGCAAGAAGTCTGCCTATACATAAGGGATCAGACTCCTTAATTCAGTCCCTCCGCCAGAAAAAAAAAAAACACTTAGAGTCACTACAAGTCTTTGAATCGTCGGAAAGAAAAAAAGAAAAGGCAAAATACAAGAAACTGAATCCTAACGCAACTGGAATGCTCTTAAAATCAATACGGATCTTTGAATATTAAAGAAAAAACACTTTTGACCTTGAGTTGTACAAAAAGGAAAAACAAAATATTAATATTAAAAAGTTCAATCCCTTGACTGCATCCTACTGCAACCAAAATGCGCAGAAGTCACTGAGAATCTTCGTATTTGAGGCAAAACCCCCAACATTCTGGATCTTGAACTATGCAGAAAACAAAAAATAAAGCAAAACTAAACTAAAAAATAAATAAATTAACTAATTAAAGAATTCAACTGCTTAACAGAATCCTAGCGCAAATTAAACATAACCCAATAACCCACTACTAATTCCAAAACTGAAACAAAAAAAAAATCTTCACAACCTTGAACTGTAAATAAAAACAACAAAAATAAAAAAAACTGTATCTATATTAAAGAATCTAACTCCTTCACTGCATACTAGCGCAATCAAGCCTCTCAAGTCACTAGGGACATTTGAACGCAAAATATAAACCCCTTCCTTGCACTTGAACTGTCCAAAAAAGCAAAAAAATATGTAACTATATTAAAAATTCCAAATCACTACCACCACTAAAACCCGCTTCAGTCACTACGGACCCCCAAAACTCAAGCAAAAAAAAACCGACAGTTCCGACCTTGAAGAGTACAGAAATTTAAAAAAAAAAAAAAAACTAACAATAACAACGAAAATGGTATCTATATAAAAAATTCCAGCCACATAAGTGCATCCTACTACCACCAAAATCCGCTTCAGTCACTACGGATCCCAAAACTAAGGCAAAAAAAAAACCAGTGGCTCCGACCTTGAAGTGTCTCTTAGCTCGTGTGTAAGTCCCACGCCTAGACAGAGGGGCCGTGTTAGTCTGGTGGCCTTGGGAGCTGCGTGCTGGCCCAGATATTGGATGGACCGTCTTGGGTCTTCACGTCAAGGGGAAACTGACCGAGTCCAATGATTTAGCGGCATAGCGGGCGAGTTCCTGCCGCGGGGCCGTTCAAGGCTGGAAGGCTGCATGACGGAGTGACTGCTGGTGAGTATTGGAACTGGAGTATGGTGGTGCTCTGCTTGGTCTCTCTCTCTCTCTCTCTCTCTCTCTCTCTCTGTGTGTGTGGGTGGGGTAAGGTTTGGAAAAGTGTCTACTGAAATGACGACCTAACTGATTGAATGACTAGCTGGTTGACTGTCTCTAAGTCTAGGTAAGATTACGGTGTGTAACTGGCTAAATGACTGACTGACTGATCAATTAACAGACTGGCTAACTGACTTGTTGGATGACTGATTGATTGACTGGCTGACTGTCTGTAAGTCTAGCTAATATTCATATATGCGACTCGATAAATGACTGGTTGACTGACTGACTGAATGACTAACTGACTGACTGACTGACTGGCTGGCTGACTGAATAGGAATAAAAGTTCCAGGACTGATACATTATTCTCTCTCTCTCTCTCTCTCTCTCTCTCTCTCTCTCTCTCTCTCTCTCTCTCTCTCTCTCTCTCTCTCTCTCTCTCTCTCTCTCTCTCTCTCTCTCTCTCTGTAAAAATCTCATTCATTAATTAAATTATCTCTTTATTTTTACTCTCAATGAACTTTATCTTTAAATCAATCGCTCAGCCTCTCTCTCTCTCTCTCTCTCTCTCTCTCTCTCTCTCTCTCTCTCTCTCTCTCTCTCTCTCTCTCTCTGGCTTCCTGCCCTCTACGCTTCACTTCTCTCCACTGGCAAAATAAAATCTGCCACTCTCTCTCTTTTTTCTTTATTCACCACACACACACACACACATACACACACACACACACACACACACATACACACACACACACACACACACACACACAACACACGTCTATCAGAGTAGTGCCAATCATGAATTACAAAACATATACATGCAAGAGAAATACAAACCCAAAAATAATAATAACAAGAACAACAACAGCAATAATGATAATAATAATAATAATAATAATAATAATAATAATAATAATAATAATAATAATAATAATAAAGGGACTTGTTAGTTACTAAAAGGCAGAAATAAATAGCTTAGGCAGACACGTTTATCTAAGAATAGTCACGAACCACTACCCTCCTCCTCCTCCTCCTCCTCTCTCTCCTCCTCCTTCTCCTCCTCCTCTTTCCATCTACTTCCTCCTCCTCTTTCTCGCTACATACAAACTATATCATTTTATTTCTTCTTGGTTTTCATTCTCTATATTTCCTTTATTCCTCCTTATTTTCCTCTTTCCCTTTCTTCGTTTTTATTTTCCTCATCATATTTTTCTTTGTTATTTTTTTCTTACATACTTTTCTCTTTCGTATTTGTATTTTCTTTGTTCTTGATTTTATGCCTCCTTCTCCTCCTCATTTTCCTCTTCATGTTGCTCCTACTCCTCCTCGTCCTCTTCCTCCTCCTCCTGTGTAATCTTTTTCCTCTCCTCTTCACGCTCTTCTTCAACATTCTTCTATTTTTTTTTTTACACTCCTCCTACATCTCCTCCTCCTTCTTGACGCCCCCTTCCTTCCTCCTCCTCCTCCTCCTCCTCCTCCTCGTCCTCCTCCTCCCCCAGGGGTAAGCAGGAGGCAAACAAAAGCATTTACAGTGACAAAGAGGAGCAGTCAATATTTATTCAGAGCTTTGCAGAGTTTCTGAAGTGCCCTTGTAACTCTCACTCTCATCACCCATTACAGCATGCCCGCCTCTTGCTAGTATTATTATTATTTTTATCAGTAGTAGTAGTAGTAGTAGTAGTAGTAGTAGTAGTAGTAGTAGTAGTAGTAGTCAAATTTATTCTCTTTTTAGACATCATCATTATTCACTTATTACTTGTCTTTATTTCAGCATTTGGTCAGTCAGAGTTAGCCAGCCAGGCACTCAGCCAAACATTCAAACAGTCAGTCAGGCAGTCAGCCAACCATTGATCCACCCACGCAGTCAGTCAGTCAGTCAATCAATCATTCAGACAGCCACCTACGCAGACAGGCAGAAAATCAATCAGTCAGTCAACCATTCAGTCACCCTCGCAGTCAGTCAGTCAGGCAGGCAGACAGGCAGGAAGTCAGTCAGTCAGTCAGTCAGTCAGTCAGTCTTTCATTCATTCAAGCTCATTGCCGCCAGCCAAACGTGAATGAAATGAAGGTAACTAAATTTTACGGAACATCGCAAAAATCAAAGCAGTATTTAGCTCGTTATAATAAATTTAGAAGTGTGGGGAAGAGAAATATGGAACCTGTCATTTTTTTGCCCTTTTTCTTTTTTCATAGAGGGAAGGGAGTGACATGAAGAGAGGGAATAAAGAAGGAAAGGAAAAGAGAATAAGGAACGATGGGAGCGATGAAGATAGGTAAATGAATGAAAAAAGATAAATAAAGGAAGAAATAAACGAGAAGGAAGGAGAAGAAAGAAAAGGAGGGAGATCACAGAGGAAATGAAAAGAGGAAGGAAAGGAGGGAGAGGAGAGAAAAGAAGAAAAGGGAGGGGAGAATGGAGACCGAGGAAGAAGATGAGGAATGAGATAAAAGAGAAAGGGAAAGAAAGATAGAAAAGAGAGACACAGGAAATGAAAAAAAGAGGAAAGAGGAAGGGAAGGGAGAGGAAAGAAGGAAAGAGAAGGGAGGGGAAGGGAGGGGAAGGGAGCGGTCGTGAGAAGTAGGTCGCTGTGAACGTCTATTTCCGTACACGCGCACACGAGGGTACACACAGCGCGCCCATGTACGTACACACACGACTTGCCTTGACATGTGTGTGTGTGTGTGTGTGTGTGTGTGTGTGTGTGTGTGTGTGTGTGTGTGTGTGTGTGTGTGTGTGTGTGTGTGTGTGTGTTTGCGCGTGTGTGTAATGTAAATCCGGAATCTCATGTTCGTTGCTGTCCATCCATATACATACATACATACATACATACATACATACATACATACATATCAAAATACATTCATAAATACACTAAAATATAAAAAATTCAACTTTGAGAACTGTATTTTCTATTCCTCCCTCTATCTCCTCCTCCTCCTCCTCCTCCTCCTCCTTCGTTCTTTTTATCCTTTGCTGTAATAAAAAGCGAAATAAAAGTTTAGGGGGTGAATTATATGATGAAAATATCTGAAGGAAGTAAGGAAGGAAGAAAGGAAGGAAGGAAGCACAGTGGAAGGAGGAAAAGGAAGAAGGAAGGAGGAAGGAAGATAGTGGCGAAGAGACGAAGGGAGATAGAGAGGGAAAGAGAGAGAGATGATGGAGGTAAGGAAACAAGGAGAGAGAAGGGAGGGAAGAAGGGAGAAAGAAAAAATTGGGAGGAAAAAGTGATGAAAGTTTAGGTAAAAGATGAAAAAAATATAACCAGAGAAAGAGAGAGAGAGAGAGAGAGGAGAGAGAGAGAGAGAGAGAGAGAGAGAGAGAGAGAGAGAGAGAGAGAGAGAGAGAGAAAGCTGAGGTGTTTGCAAGAAGGATTAAAGAAGAAGGGAGAAAGAAGTTTAAAGAGGAGAGAAGGGAAGACTAAAGAGAAAACCTGATTACTCAATTTGCATATTTACGACAGAAAGACAAGAGGAGGAGGAAGAGGAGGAGGAGGAGGAGGAGGAGGAGGAGGAGGAGGAGGAGGAGGAGGAGGAGAACTCACCGCCGTGGCCTCATCATTAATGTTTCCTCTGTGCGTTATATCCAGGTGGCCAGAAAAAGGCACAGCAGAATCTTGGCACTCTTGACTCTACTTCTTATGTCCCCCTAGACTGATTCCCTTCCCTTCCCTTCCCTTCCCTTCCCTTCCCTTCATTCTCATCTCTCTTCTTCTCATTTTAACTTTCTTTACCTTCGTTTCGTCTCCAATTTCCCTCCCCGTGTCTGTTTTCCTTCCCTTCCCTTTTCCTCGTTGTGTTTTCCTTCATTTCACTAATAAATTTTGTTTTCTCTTTTCTTCACTTCACTTCCATTTATTTTCCTTTCCAATTGCAACTTTTCTTCGTCTCTGCTTTATTTTCCTTTTCTTCTTTTCTTCCCTTCTCCTCTCTTTACTTGGCTTCATCTTATTCCTAACTTTCCTTCCCCTCACTTCCTTTACTCTTGTTTTCTTTTTCTTTTATTTGAGTTCTCTTCGCTATTTTTTTTTTCCTGTTTTTCTTCATCCTTTCTCTTTCCCCTCACTTCTATTTCGTTCTCCTTCCCTTCTCTTTCCTTTTTTTCTCTCTTCTCCTCTCGTGCTTTTCATCTTTTCGTTCTCTCTTTTCTCTTATTTTCTTCCCTTCTGTTTTCCTTCTCTTCAATATACTTCCCTTTCCTTCCTTTTTTTTCCTCTGTGTGTCTATTTCCCGTCACCTCTCGTCTTTTTCCTCAATCCTTTCTATCTTATCTCATCTCTTCTTTCCCTTTTTTTTTCCCCAACTCTAATCCTTACTAACCTCATTCAATCCCTTTTCCTCTTCCTTGCTTCCTTTTCTCTTCCTTCTCTTCCCTTTTACATTCTTCCAAGTCCCTCACAGTGTTTTATTAATCAACACCACTATCACTAAAGATTCTATGGATGAGGAACACACTACTTACTGCATCAATGGTAAGAACAGATAACATTTCCCCAACTCAACACAGCCACAGCGTCACGGCACCACAGCAGCAGCAGCAGCACACAGCGAAATAACAGCAGCGAAACCTCACCTGTCACGCCCTCATCAATCTACCTGTCCAATGTGGGTGGGAATATTGGCCAGGTATGTTATGGGATGGCGGGTCAGAGGCTGCAGGGCTGTGACATTGTGGTTCCGTGACTCTGACAAACTGCTGTGGTGTGACGGGGCGGCACAGCATTCCCAGGCTCTGAGCGACAGCAGCATTGCGGTATGGAACGGCAGCAGCAAAGGCGTCAGGAATTGAGGTCTGAGAGCAACGCAACGAAGCAAGTGAAAATTATAATTACATTTCTGCTGCGTCGGGCGTGGAGCTAAGACGGATGTGTGTGTGTGTGTGTGTGTGTGTGTGTGTGTGTGTGTGTGTGTGTGTGTGTGTGTGTGTGTGTGTGTGTGTGTGTGTGTGTGTGAGACAAAGTGGTGATGTGCCAAGGAATGGGAAAGGAAGGAGGGAGGGAGGGAGGGAGGGAGGGAGGGAAGGGAGGATGAGGAGGAAGGAGGAAGCCAATGTGGTGAAGTATGATGAGCCAACACACACACACACACACACACACACACACACACACACACACACACACACACACACACACACGAAACAAACAAAATCTATGCTCCTTTCCAATTTACGAGCCTCCCTTGTACTTTCTTTCCTCCCTTCTTTCCTTCTTTTTTCCTTTCTCTTCTTCCTATCCCCTTAATCTCTCGTGCACATCCCTTCCTCCATTCTTTCCCTCCTCCACCTCCTCTTGCTCCTCTTCAAAACCTCATCCACTTTTTCCCAGCCTCATTTCCCTTCTTTCACCGTACCGTGGCTCCTCCTCCTCCTCCCCCTCCTCCTCCTCCTCCTCCTCCTCCTCCTCCTCCTCCTCCTCCTCCTCCTCTTCTCCCCTCCCATACACCTCTCCACGAGTCCCAATAACTAGCAACATACCATTTGCAAGGGAATGGACTCTGCCTTTCCAGCCTCAGCCATGCAAGGAAAAAAAAACATGAAAATTGGGACGTTGCCGCAGCCACTCACACACACACACACACACACACACACACACACACACACACACACACACACACACACACACACGAAGGGAGGGGAGGTCATAGTAGGGAAGGAAAAAAAAACTAGGTCAATTGAGGTCATTCTCCCTCTCTCTCTCTCTCTCTCTCTCTCTCTCTCTCTCTCTCTCTCTCTCTCTCTCTCTCTCTCTCTCTCTCTCTCTCTCTCTCTCTCTTGATGTTGATGAAAATGTACGAGTATTTTCTGGTTTACTGTTCTTATTTCAAGCTTACATCCAAGAGTCATTAACCCCTCCTCCTCCTCCTCTTCCTCCTCCTCCTCCTCCTCCTCCTCCTCCTCCTCCTCCTCCCTGCACAGTAACATTACAAGCTTAATTATACAGGTATGCGCCCACCTGAGCAGCTTGTCAGGAGAGCGTCACTTCTTCACTTCACCCCAACCTCTATACTTAGCAACGCCACCCCCCCGTACTCCCTTCCACCCCTCCCCCTGCTTTTCCCCCTCATTCATGTTCCGTCTCCCCTGCCACGCTCCCTGTCACAGCCACTTCCCTGCCGCAGTCTCCTCCTCATACCTGTCACTTCCCCTTCACAGCCCTTCACTTTATCAGTTTCCTATTACACTTTATTTGTTGTTTCCTGCTTTTCTTTACTTCTTTTTCAGTGTCTCTCCCTCTTTCGTCTTTTTCTCATTTCTCAGTTAATCTTTATAACTCTATTTTATTTTATTCCTTATTCTCATACCTTTCTCTCTCTCTCTCTCTCTCTCTCTCTCTCTCTCTCTCTCTCTCTCTCTCTCTCTCTCTCTCTCTCTCTCTCTCTCTCTCTCTCTCTCTCTCTCTCTCTCTCTCTCTCTCTCTCTCTCTCTCTCTCTCTCTCTCTCTCTCATCTGTCATTATCAATTATTTCTCCCATTTTCTTGTCCTCTCATTTCCCCTCAGTCACTCTCCCCTCTATTCATTCTCACTTTCATTCACATCTTGCCTCTCCCTCTCATTCCTTCGCTTCTCATCATCTCCATTTACACGTTCACTCTGTCATTCCCTCACTTCCCCTTCCATTCCCCTTCACGTTCTGTCATCACTTCAATTCATCACTTCCTAGTACCGCCTCACTGCCTTATGTCCCTCCTCTCTCTCTCTCTCTCTCTCTCTCTCTCTCTCTCTCTCTCTCTCTCTCTCTCTCTCTCTCTCTCTCTCTCTCTCTCTCTCTCTCTTTCAATTCTAAGGCTCGTGTTTTGAAATGTTTAGTTTTTTCGTTAGTTTTATTTTCAAAGGTCGTTGAGGTCATTAATCAAGTTCTCAAGGGTCTTTTTTGCCATTGATGAAGTAGAATATTTGTTAAAGTGTCACTAGAATCATGAAAATACTTAAAAACCCCAATAACTGCCATTACAGTGAGAAATTCTTGTTACACTATCACCAAAATAATGCAGATGCTTGAAAAACTCTAATAACTTTCATTACCATCAGTTAAGAGGAGCAAAATCTTTCTTAAACTACCGCTAATATCACGAAAATAATTGACGACCTTAAAAACTGCCATTAAAACGAGTCTAAATAAGGAAAAACTCTTGTTAACCTATCACTAGAATACAAAACTCTTGAAAACCTTGCTAAAAGATGTAGAATCCTAGTTAAATCATCACTAGAATCATAACACACTTGAAAACCCCATTAACAACCACTAAAGACTGTTAGATGGTACAAACTCTTTATCAAGCGATCATTAGAATTAGAACACATGAATACCGCAACAACTTTCACTAGTCTCCTAAAATGTGCATAATATTTAAGA
>NC_087188.1:8586234-8606234 GCF_035594125.1 Scylla paramamosain
AGGTTTCTTTTTCACTCATCTCAAATATTAAGTAGATTAGTAGATGTGTATTTTCTTAACTATGTAATCGCTCCTTCCTGATGTCTTTTTTACCCATAGCAGTGAATTTCGAGAGGAGAGGGAGGGAGAGGAGAGCAAGAAGGAAGGAAGGAGAGAGAGAGAGAGAGAGAGAGAGAGAGAGAGAGAGAGAGAGAGAGAGAGAGAGAGAGAGAGAGAGAGAGAGAGAGAGAGAGAGAGAGAGGATGCAAGGAAAAAGAGATGTAGAGAACATGTAAAGAAAAAAAATAGAGAAATACGTAATTGTTTCTGCCTCTCTCTCTCTCTCTCTCTCTCTCTCTCTCTCTCTCTCTCTCTCTCTCTCTCTCTCTCTCTCTCTCTCTCTCTCAAACCGGAAGCGGTGATTTGACATTTCTGTCGAAACACAAAGTTGCTGCTGCACACACACACACACACACACACACACACACACACACACACACACACACACACACACACACACACACACTTCAAGGCAATGCAGTGAATGAACTAATAAATAAATAAACTAATAAACAATGTAAAATACACGAACACTAAATTTTTTTTAGCTTTCATTAAAAAAATCGACTCATCACTTTAAGTAAAAAAATATCCATAAAATTTTCTATGTAAGATTTTTTTTTTTTAATGCAGATGAGAGTCCTGACTTAGAATATATTACCTTATCA
Organism: Scylla paramamosain; assembly: GCF_035594125.1. Classification (NCBI taxonomy): domain Eukaryota; kingdom Metazoa; phylum Arthropoda; class Malacostraca; order Decapoda; family Portunidae; genus Scylla; species Scylla paramamosain. Next base: position 8,586,942 of record NC_087188.1, read on the forward strand.
AACGTGTGTGTTTGTGTGTGTGTGTGTGTGTGTGTGTGTGTGTGTGTGTGTGTGTGTGTCAGTGTGTGTGTGTGTGTGTGTGTGTGTGTGTGTGTGTGTGTGTGTGTGTGTGTGTGTGTGCCGAACCACAGAGGGGAAATGTTTATAAACAAAGAAGTGAGGGGAGACAGAGGCAAGGAGCGACTCAGAAAGAGAGAGAGAGAGAGAGAGAGAGAGAGAGAGAGAGAGAGAGAGAGAGAGAGAGAGAGAGAGAGAGAGAGAGAGAGAGAGAGAGAGAGAGAGAGAGAGAGAGAGAGAGAGAGAGAGAGAGAGAGGACGGATATTAAACATCAAAATCAATAAATACTTCCATAATAAAAAAAAGAGAAAAAACAGACGGTAAAAATGAAATATGAAAAAATAGATAGATGGATAGATGCACACAGATACTCAAGTAGATGGATAGATAGATAGACAGATAGGGAGATAGACAAATAGATAGGTAGGTAGATAGACATATTTATAAACAGATAAAGCAAGAAACATGGAAACAAATAGACAATGAAAGAATTGAATATATATATATATATATATATATATATAGAGAGAGAGAGAGAGAGAGAGAGAGAGAGAGAGAGAGAGAGAGAGAGAGAGAGAGAGAGAGAGAGAGAGAGAGAGAGAGAGAGAGAGAGAGAGAGAGAGAGAGACATAAATAATAAGATCTAACCTGTGCCAAGCCCAGGGAAGACAAGACGATCATTTATGACCTCACTGACCTGACCTGGAATGAAGCCTTGTTTATTGGCGCCGAGGTCACTGCCCTGGCTACCGAGAAGGGGACGAAGGAAGGGAAGGGGGAGGAGGAGGAGGAGGAGGAGGAGGAGGAGGAGGAGGAGGAGGAAGATATCAAGGCATCATTTTTATTTATCTCCTGAACAATACAAAGGAACACAAAGGAACACGAAGAAGGAACAAACAGCAGCAGACCTTTTGTTCCTTCTGACGGTGCTGTGATAAGGTACACTGCATAAAGTAAGGCGCAGTGTAGTAAAGGGGAAGGCTTCTCGCATGCAAACAAGGGAACACAAGTAAGAAGGAAAGTGCCGCTGCAACACAAACAAGGGAGGAAGTGTGATAAAGAAGATATATAACAAAGACGAATGAGAGGAAGACGAGGATTAAAAAAGTATACAAGAGGAGGCATAAAAGAAAAGATAAATGCACGAAGTAGTTAAACAATGTAAGAGGCAAAGTTCTGTGGTGATAAAAAAGGAAGAAAATAAGAAAAAGAGGATGACAAAAAAAATTGTATAAAGAGAAAATTTCACGAATCAACAAAAAAAAATGAAAACAAACAGCGATGAGTATGCAGAAAGTGTTGGAATACACAAGAAATACAGAAAAATATATAATGAAGCTAAAGGAAAGTATAAAGAGTTATATTCATAAAGAAATTAGCAAAATCCTATATTTGATTCCAGAGAAATAAAAAAAGAAGAAAAAGGAATTAGAGGAATAGAAACAAAGCTAATGACAAACAAGGGAAGTCATAAAACACAAAAGAAAAGAGAAAAAAGTAAGCATATAGAATAAGGGATGAGAGATAACAAGGAAGAGAGGAGGAGAATATAACGAAAGAGAAAAGAGAAAGAAAAGAAAAGAAAAACAAAGAAATGAGGAAGCAACATGAAAAAAAGAATAAAGAAAATAAGTAGTAGTAGTAGTAGTAGTAGTAGTAGTAGTAGTAGTGGTAGTAATAGTGGTGGTGGTGGTGGTGGTGGTGGTGGAGTGACGCACACCATTGATTACCACGCTGGAGGAGGAGGAGAAGGAGGAGGAGGAGGAGGAGGAGGAGGAGGAGGAGGAGTGTAGCGTGTGTTCGACGGCAGTGGCGCATCAGTGTACAGAGAGAGAGAGAGAGAGAGAGAGAGAGAGAGAGAGAGAGAGAGAGAGAGAGAGAGAGAGAGAGAGAGAGAGAGAGAGAGAGAGAGAGAGAGAGAGAGAGAGAGAGAGAGAGAGACGGGCTGTATACAAATGGCAAAAGTCTATCATAAATAGAAGAAGAAGAAGAAGAAGAAGAAGAAGAAGAAGAAGAAGAAGAAGAAGAAGAAGAAGAAGCATCACTACCACCCTCACTACCATCGGCAACAGCAACAACAATAATAATCATAATAATAATAATAATAATAATAATAATAATAATAATAATAATAATAATAATAACAAACAAGATCATCATCAACAACAACAACAACAACAACAACAACAACAGTAATAACAACACTGACCACCACCACCACCACCACCACCACCACCGCCATCACCACCACCACCACAACAACCACAACAACAACACACACATGATCCAAAAATAGAGCCACGCCTCATCTCACAACCTCAATGGCGGATATAAAGCCACAATAAATGCTCTGATCTGACCTTCCCTCACGCCACAGTGACGTCACGACCTGGGTCACACTGGGGTCACGTGGGGTCAAGGTAAGTTAACCTCTACCACACCGAAGCATAGAGGTCAATACTGCATGAACCGCACGACCTCGGTGACTCAGAGAGAGAGAGAGAGAGAGAGAGAGAGAGAGAGAGAGAGAGAGAGAGAGAGAGAGAGGTAAGGGATGGATTGGGATATAAAAGAAAGTGGTGGTTGCGGTTCTCTCTCTCTCTCTCTCTCTCTCTCTCTCTCTCTCTCTCTCTCTCTCTCTCTCTCTCTCTCTCTCTCTCTCTCTCTCTCTCTCTCTCTCTCTCTCTCTCTCTCTCTCTCTCTCGTCTATTACCTTCCCTCATATTTATCTTTCTCTTTTTCTAATCCTCTTTCGTGCAATTTACTCTCTCTCTCTCTCTCTCTCTCTCTCTCTCTCTCTCTCTCTCTCTCTCTCTCTCTCTCTCTCTCTCTCTCTCTCTCTCTCTCTCTCTGTGTGTGTGTGTGTGTGTGTGTGTGTGTGTGTGTGTGTGTGTGTGTGTGTGTGTGTCTCACCTTAGTTTCACAGGCTTTTGCTCAAATTTAGTACAACTTCACATCTTTCCACTACATCACTAAAACTTTTCCTATTAAGTGATGCGTGATGAAAAACTTTGCTCATTTATTATTGTTATTGTTGTTATTATTCATATTTTTCACCGTCCTGGGAAATAAAAAATTCATTAATGACCGTCATGTGGAGAATGAAGCTACAACTTTTGGTGGTTCTTGGTGAGTGAGTGAGTGAGTGAATGTGCGAGAGTGTGTGTGTGTGAGTGAGTAATTGAGTGAGTTACTTAGGATTCATTTGGTTTGGTAGATCATCAGTCAGTCAGTCAGTCAGTCAGTCAGTCAGTCAGTCAGTCGGTCAATTAGTCATAGTCAGTCCATAAGTTGGCCAATCAGTCATTCAGTTATTTAGTTAGTCAGTCAGTCAGTCATTTTGTTAGTAAGTTCGCTCGTCATCCAGTCAGTCAGTCAGTCAGTCAGTCAGTCAGTCAGTCAGTCAGTCAGTCAGTTAGTTAGTCACTCAGTTGGTTAATTACTTAGTTATTTTGTTAGTGAATCAGTTTGTCAGAATCGGTTAGTGTGTGTGTGTGTGTGTGTGTGTGTGTGTGTGTGTGTGTGTGTGTGTGTGTGTGTGTGTGTGTGTGTGTGTGTGTGTGTGTGTGTGTGTATACGCGCAAGCTTTCCTTTCTCACTTTTCAATTTCTATTTTTATATCTTTCTATGTTTTTTCACCTTTTTTTCCGAGTATTTCATCCCTTTCCCTTTCCTATCCTGTTTCACATGTTTCTGCTCCTTCCCTTTCCCTCTATTCTCGTCTTTTGCTTTCCTTTTATACATCTTTCTCTGCCTTTAATCTTTCCTTCACCCATCGGTAATCTCCTTCACAAATTTGACTTTACTGTACCTTTCCTGAGTTTATTTCATTCTCAAGCGCCTCGTGTTTAAATCCGTGTTCCCTCGTGTCTTCATCTTCGTCACTCGCCTCTTGACTAACAGGAGAATTAGGGCCATAACTCTCGCCTCATGACCGCGGGGAGGTGAGGAATGAGGCATTAGGTTCATGAGAAGATTATGAATGTCGGAATAGAGGTGCAGTAATTCATGGGTCTGTGTGTTTGCAGTAAGTGACTTGAAGTGTTCGTGTGGGTCTTAGTTTTGTTGATATTTACATAAGGGCGGTTTGTTTTTGGCTTGTTCTCGTGTTTGTTGTTATATTTTTTTGTTTTTTGTTCTTTTTTTATTATGGTTTCTCTTGTTTTTGTTTCTGTTGTGTTTTTTTATTCCGAGTCTTCATCATTGTTTTTCTTTCCATCTTTCTTTTCGTCTTTTGTTTATTTATTATTCTCTTACCTTATTTTCTGTTCACGTCCCTATTTTCGCATCTTTTTCCTCTTTATTCTTTTCTCTGCATTTTCCTTCTTCTTCGTCTTCTTTTCATCTTATCTTTTCCTTTCTCTTCCTACCTTCATTCTTTAATTCTCTCACTCCCTGACCACTTTCTCTGCAACACCACCTTAACCTTCCCTTCCTCCTCCTCTTCCCCCTCCTCCTCCACCTCTGCGTCCTCTTTCACCCTTCCCAGCTGTCTGGTGTGTCCGCAGAAGGCCTTGAGTCCGCCCCAGGAAGCTGCCGCACCTGATATACTGATTTCATTACCCTGACGAAGTCCCACGCAACACAAGTGATGCATGGCAGCCAAACCCGCATTCTTCTCAGCTTCTCCCTCCCTTGACAGTGCCGGAGTGTTGACAGGGGGAAGGGAGACAGTAGAGATACAACAAAGAACACGTATCCTGTCTCTCTCTCTCTCTCTCTCTCTCTCTCTCTCTTGGCAGTGTCGGAATGTTGACAGAGGGAAAGAGACAGTAGGCAGACGTAGAAATCTCACTCTTCCCCCGTCTTTCTTTTGACTGTGAGAGAATAATGGAGAGGTAAATAGATGGACAGCAAAGGGACAGAACGACAGTATAGAAGGATTCCCCACACTTTCCCGTCTCTCTCTCTCTCTTGGCGGTGGAAGAAATATTGACAAGGGAGAGTGAGAGACGGCAGGTAGAGAAATAGTAGAGAAAACCCGCATTCTCTCTCTCTCTCTCTCTCTCTCTCTCTCTCTCTCTCTCTCTCTCTCTCTCTCTCTCTCTCTCTCTCTCTCTCTCTCTCTCTTGACGAAGGGGTAAGAGATGTGATATATAGACAGTAAATCAGAAAACAGTAAAGTAGAAATTAGAGCAGTGATTAAAACAGTAGAAAAAAAGAAAAGAAAATAGAAAAAGGTAAAAAGTTTAAAAAATGCGAGAAATGAAGGTGAAGAAAAATAATAATCTACTGAAAATGAAATGGGGACAGACAGCAAAGAGAAGACAAAAGGAGGGAAGAGATTAAAAGCTAAAATAAATAAAAGCGGAGAGAAAAACTGAAGGATGATAAATATAAGGAATAAAAATAAAAATAAAAAACATAGGAATATTAGAACATAAGTCAAGAAGCCATGAGGTCAGTCCAGTATTAAAGAATGAAGAGATAAAGATATACCAAGAAAGAAGAGGAGGACTAGAGGAATTGAAGATGGGTAAAGTAAAAATGCTGATAAACCCAATAAATGACGATGAGAAGTAAGAGTGATAACGGGCATAAATAAAAGTAAGGGATAAAAAATTTGGTGATAATTTAAAAGAAGAATGAGAAAAGGAGGGATAAAAAATGAATAAACAAAGAAGGAAGACGAATATTAGAAAGAGTGAAAGGTATGAAATAGATGGAATGAAATAAAGAGGAAGAAGAATAGGAATAAATAATGACGGATGATGACATAGAGATGGGAACGAATTGTAGAGAAGGAATATGAGAATAAAAAGGGAATAGAGTAGATTTATGAAGAGAAGGAGAACGACTGAGAGCAAGAAGAAGAATGGGACATAGAAAGAAAGGCGATAAAAGAGGGAGGTGCAGGAAGGAAGGAAATGAGAAGGAACGGGCCATAAAGTGAGAATAACTCTGACAAAAGAAAGAAAGAGAAGAGTTAAAGAAGTGAATGAAGAAAGAAGATGAAGGAATTAAGTTAAAAGAAAATTAAGACCGGGAAAATATTAAATGCTCTTGAGGAAAGAAAATAACAAGAGAATAAATTGAAACTAAGATATGAAGGAAAGTTAGCAAAGGAAGGAAGGAAGGAAGGGATGAAGGGGAAGACGAAGGAGGGGAAATGGCCAATAAAATGAAAGGAAGAGATAGTAAAGCAAGAAAAGTTTGGAAATAAAGAATAACGCAGTAAATGTAACGACTGGAAGAGAGAGAGAAAAAAATATAAAGGGAGGAAAAGCGAAAGAAACAGATAAGAACAGTAAAAGGAAACAACACAAAAGGAAAGAGGAAATAGAGAACACACAAAAAAGAGAGGAAAAAGAGAGAGAAAGATAACAAACACATAACTCCCGAAAGGAGATAAACAAGAGAAGAAACATGATAAACGAAGGAGGAAGAAAAATACACGAAAAAATAGTAAATATGTGTATTTTCCCCACCATCTCTCTCTCTCTCTCTCTCTCTCTCTCTCTCTCTCTCTCTCTCTCTCTCTCTCTCTCTCTCTCTCTCTATTTGCTATGCGGTCCACGGGTTAAAACTCCGCCCCTGAAGAGACAAAGGACCTAATCAAAGGACTCTAAAGGACTTGATATCCCTCACTTTGTAAAGGAATAAGAAAAATTTTTGGTTACTTTTTTGTTTATTTTATTTTCATTGTTATTTTTATTCTTATCCTCAAACTCCATGCGTCTATTTCTGCTGCGTCATGTTACTCCATTGTTAGGTTGCTCTCTCTCTCTCTCTCTCTCTCTCTCTCTCTCTCTCTCTCTCTCTCTCTCTCTCTCTCTCTCTCTCTCTCTCTCTCTCTCTCGTGTCTTTCCTCCTTCCTCCATCGCTCTCTTTCTTCTTTAAGCTCAGCGTGCGGCAAGAGAGAGAGAGAGAGAGAGAGAGAGAGAGAGAGAGAGAGAGAGAGAGAGAGAGAGAGAGAGAGAGAGAGGGAGAGGGGAGGCACTAGCTTTAAGGGCAAGCTATCCAAGACATAAATACCACTTCTACCGCATCCCCACCACACATCTCTCTCTCTCTCTCTCTCTCTCTCTCTCTCTCTCTCTCTCTCTCTCTCTCTCTCTCTCTCTCTCTCTCTCTCTCTCTCTCTCTCTCTCTCTCTCTCTCTCAGGTTTAATTCACATGCCTCTCACGCTAACTCAACGCGCAGTCTTCCCCTCACAACCCATTCATGAGTTCATTCAAAATTTCCGTCGTGGTTAACAAGGCGAGTGTTGGGTGGGGATGATCCTTCGTCTTTACTATTCTTTACTGATTCACTTCACTTGGTCTCTGCCCTTTGTCTGACGTCTGTGGAGTTTGTGGCTTATGAAGAGAAGTGTAGTGACGGTTAGCTCGTGATGGCCATTGTTGTTTGTTCTTTCTTTGTGATCTTTTGGGTTACTTTGTGTTCTCGACTCTGTTACCTCTTCTCTCCGTCCTTTGTGTTACTGACAAGTGGGTCTCTCTCTCTCTCTCTCTCTCTCTCTCTCTCTCTCTCTCTCTCTCTCTCTCTCTCTCTCTCTCTCTCTCTCTCTCTCTCTCTCTCTCTCTCTTTGTGCTTCGGAATGACTGACAGGATTTCCGTATCTTGAAGTGACTGACTGGTGGATTTTGACGTTTATGACTGACGGGGTGACTGACAGGCTCTCCTCGATGACAGCTTTGTGTGTTCGTGTGTGTGCGTTCTGTAGTGTTTGGCAGGGTTTCCGGATCTAGGAGTGACTGGCAGGCTGGGTTTTGGTATCTGTGTGTGACTGACGGTGTGACTGACGCTTGTGCTCCATGTATGGCTGACAACTTGGGTCTTTAAGTGTTCTGTAGTGACTGACGGTGACTCGGAATCTTCAGTGGTAGATTTTGATGACTGTATGACTGATGGGGTGACTGACTGACTGGCTTTGAATATCCTTGCGTGACTGACTGGGTGATATAGATAAATGACTGGCTGGCATGATTTTGGTGTGCTTGAGTGACTGATAGGCTGGTTTCCGACACTCCAAGGTGACTGACAAACTGAATGACTGACAGAGAATACGTCACCATCTCAGAATGACTGACAATTATTCTTACACTATCGGGAAATGACTGACAGATGTGAATGACTGACTCTTTAATTATCTCAAAGAGACTGACAAACTGAAGGGCTGACAGATTACATTATCCAGCAGTGACTTGAAGTTTAGCTTACTCCGGAAGTGAGTGACAAAAAGAAATGACTGACGAACAACTTTCACTTCCTGGGAATGACTGACTGATTCGCCAATGTCCATCTAAAAATTACGAGTACAAGTAGACTGAAGTATTTTGAAGTGACTGACAGACTACCTCCCCTGCTTGACTGACACTTCTCTCTGATACTTTTCTATGTTTTCTTCTTTTGTTAAGCTATCTTTTTATTTTCTTATGTTCTTATTTTTCTTATTATCCTTGTTTTTTCATGCTCTTATCTATATTTTCGTCTATTCCGATGTTTATTGTCTTATGTTATCTGAGAATCTGCCATGTATAGGCAAACTGATCTAATACAGACTTTATTTCCTTACGTTCTTGTGTACTATCAGTTAACAGACACAAGTCTTCCCTTACCGTGGGAAGACTGGCAATGGTTTCTTAATGTAAGCTGACTGATTTAGTGGTTTATTCTTTCCTCTCCTGACTGATGCTACGTTCACATTTTGTTGCTAAGGAAGAGACAAATTAAAAGATGAAATTCAACTGCAGGGATATAGCTAGTCAAAATACGAGACGGAAAAAAACTGTAAATAGACAATGATCTTCTCCATTAGTGAAATTACAAGGAAACAAACATTAAAATTAAACGAAAACTTTAATCCCCAGTAGTGAAGTTCATGTACCGTAAAGTACCTTAACATTCCTTAGAAATTACACAAAAGAAAAAGAAAATTATTACGTTTTATAAGTAAAAGTACAACGAAAAGAACATTGAAAATTGAAAGAAAAGTACAATCTCAATTAGTACAAATATGTTTATCTAAATATACTTTAGAAAAATATGCAAACGAAAAGAAAATTACTACCTTCATTAGTAAAAATAACCGGAAAGAAACCTTGAGAACTGGAAGAAAACTGCAATATTCATTAGCAGAAATAAATATATATACTAAACTACATCAGAAAAACACACACAAAAAAGGAAAAATACTATTCATTCCATAAAATACCCAAAAACAAATCCTGAGAATAGAAAAAGATAGAGCAATCATTAGTAGGAATAAATATATCTTTAAACACATTAGAAAAATATACACATGAAAAGATACATTCATTAAATAAAACATCTTACAACAAATCATAAAAGTAAAAACAGAAATGCAATTCTTATTAGTAGAAATTCCCGTAACTCAATATAAAAGAAAAAATACGAAAGAAAAAGGAAAATATGACCTTCGTTAGCAAAAATACAGTGAAAGAAACATTGAAAATTTAAAGAAACTGGAATTTCCATGAATAAAAATTAAGTTATTTTATTACACCTTAGAAAAATATGCAGAAAAAAAGAAAATACCACTCATTAGTAAAGCCACACCAGAATAAACCACCAAAACAAAACAAACAAAAAAAAAGAAAGAAAAAAATATTGTATTCATTACTAAAATCAAATCAAAATAAGCCATCACAATAAAAAATAAATAAATAAATAAATAAATAAATAAATAAATAAATAAATAAAAAACAAGCGCCTCATTTAACAGGCGTGGCACAGTTTAGTAGTGTGTGTGTTGTCTGCCACTGGGTACCGCCACTGCGCCACTCCACGCCCTGCTGTAAGCCGTCGGGTCAAGTAAATCTGGGAGCGTGGGCGTAATGGCTTCACTAAATCTCCACTTTCTAGATATAATGGGCTTCATGAATAATGGCCATAACTCGTGAAACATACCACAGATATATTTACTTGCTTTTTGGAGCGTTTGTAATACGAGGTAACGATAGGCGGTGATTGAGTGAAGGTATAACGTAAAGGATTAGTCTAATGATAGTGTTTAAAAGGCCTTGAATTTGTAATGGTGGTTAATAGTTACATGTTGAGTGGTGATAGTCCGGTACGTGTATGAACTTAAAGACTCTACGTAGCATTTCTGTTTTCTTCATTTCTTTCTCTTCCTAGTCTCCATCTTCTGTTTCTCTTCCTCCTCCTCATTACTGCAATTGTTATCATCATTACCGTTATTATTGCTCTTATATCCTTATTCTCTTCCCCTTTCGCTTTCCTCTTCTTCTTCTTTCCCTTCCTCCTCCTCCTCCTCCTCCTCCTCCTCCTCCTCCTCCTCTTCCTCCATAAGTAACTTTAGAAACCACTTCTTCGGATTATAATCAAGTGTTATTCAGAATTGGCCGCGAGAGAGAGAGAGAGAGAGAGAGAGAGAGAGAGAGAGAGAGAGAGAGAGAGAGAGAGAGAGAGAGAGAGAGAGAGAGAGAGATTCCACCAAGGATATGAGAACGAGGAAGAGGAGGATGAGAACGAGGAGACAGAGTGAGAGGAAAGCAGGGCGAAAGTAGGAGAGAGAGAGAGAGAGAGAGAGAGAGAGAGAGAGAGAGAGAGAGAGAGAGAGAGAGAGAGAGAGAGAGAGAGAGAGGGAAGGAGAGAGGGGGGCGGGAGGGCGGGAGGCGGCGGGAGGAGGGCACACACAGCCTCGAGGACAGTGTGCTGGTGCGGTCAGAGCGGGAGGGTGTGTGGCAACGTGCTGAGGAGTATATTTGTAGGTGACGTGAAGACCTCCTGTCCCTTCCCGTCCCCTTCTGTCCCTTGCTGTCACTCCCCGTCTTAATATCGCTACCCGTGCATCCGTATTCAGTGCCTCGTAGGAAACTAACCCAAGAGACGCAAATATAAGGAAATTCAGGGGATTCACGTCCCGAGCACATGGGTGACGGTAAATGTGTTGATGTACTAATGGGAGCAGAGACTTACTCACCCTTACTCAATGCCCCGAGGAACAGGAAGAGACGTGAAGTGTAAGGAAAGGAGTTTTACGTACTGAATGAATGAATGACGGTGAATGCGTGAGTTTACTAATGGGAACCTAGACTTATTCATCCTTACTCAATAATATGAAAGGCAGTAAATCCATGAGAAATGCGAGGAAATTTGTGAGTTTTATGCAATGAATAAGTGACAAAGTGAATGGGTGAGAGCAATAGTAAGGAATTGTATTTACTCATTCTTACTCAATGTCACGAAGAACAATAAACACGTAAATATAAAGAAATTCATGAGTTATATACACTGAACACATGAATAATTTAGTGAATGGAGTGAATGGGAACTAGTACAGCACCTTCTACACCCCATAAAGTACTCAGAACAAGGAGGAACCCATATAAACCCAAGGAGGAGATAAAATATTCAGATATTCATGAGTTTACGCACCAAACGCCTGGGTGAAGGAGTGAATGTGCCTTTTACAAGTTGCCATCTAAACACACTCACCCAAAAGTCTCGGCGCCAAAACACACTCGTAAGATGCACGGGACGGATGAACTGTTACGCGCTGAGTGAGTGAGGTTACCAGTGATAGGTGATGTTGTAATGGGTCACGTGAGAGCACAGGTGTCACACGTGAAGCTTCCCTGACGATCTCCAGGTGTTAAAGGAGCTTAGTCAGGTGTCTTTAACAGCGTGTGAGAGGCAAGTAAATGATAAGAAAGAGGAAGGAAGCTAAAGAAACGGAAAGGAAGGGGAATTGTATATATGAAAAGGAAAGGAAATAAAATATGGAAAGAAAGGAAAAGCAAAAAATCATATGAAAAAAATAAGAAAAAAATATGCATACAAGGAGGAGACAGAATAAAAAATACGAGAAAAGAAAACAAAGGATACAAAGGAGATATTAAGATAATGAATGCGAAAAAGAATGACACTAACAAAAGGAAAAAGGAAACAAAAAAGAAAACATGAAAAGGAAATTATAATGGAGAATACGAAACGGAGAGGAGGATAAAAACACGAATCATAAAGTCACCAGGAAGAAAAAGAGAGAAAAAAAAAGGGAAGTGTTTGTGATGATGCTTCCGGGCGATGAGGCGTGGTGATGATGGCAGTGATGGCGGTGATGGCGGTGGTGATGATGGTGGCGGTGGTGATGGTGGTGGTAGTATCGGCGCCTCCCTTCCTTCCTCCTTCACACGCACAACATTACGATGCGGCCGCGGTCCTCCCAACAAAGCCTTACATAACGTGCGGGCAAAAGGTGTCAGCTTCCGCACCACCACCACCACCACCGCCACCGCCACCACCAACACTGACCTACTAAGCCTCAACGCGGCGACCTCTCAGACCGGAAAGGCTTGCTGGGTTAACACGATATACTCAAGTCCCTCTCTCGTTCCTCTCGTCTCGCGTCGCCCTCGCCACTTGCTGTTCGCGCCTAACTTTTTATTTATTTATTTTTTTATGTAAACAATCTTTTTTTTTTTTTGTGGAAGGTGTGTGAGTTTTTCCTTTTCTTTTTTCCTTCCCTTTTTTTTTGTGGTTATCGGGTTCAATGTATATTTATGTCACTCTCTGGATCTTTGCCATTTACGTATTTATTGTTTACACAACTTTTCTTTATATTTATTTACTTATTTATCTATTTTTTTATTTATCTATCTATTTCCTATCATTAATTTTCATGCAAATATCTTTGCATCTTGGTGTTAGTCGCTCACAATTAGACAAATAGTTTTTTCAATGTATTTAGTTAATTATTTTTTTTACAAGCCAGTATAATATATTTGTGTCAATTGAGTGCATCCGCTTAATTGCTTTGCACACCTTTTAATAGTAAACATTCTTTTCTTCATTTACTTATTTGAGGATTTCTCTTTTTTTTTCATTTCTAATAAATTAACAGTGCACTCTAGGTCCTCTCAATCATAGTTTTTTTTGTTTTTTTGTATGTACACGTGGCTTCTTTCCCAGCTGTAAAAAACTCAATCCTTATAATGAATGAGAATGACATAAAAGATTATCAATATTTATGTACAAGTTATAACAACACATTTCTGTTATTCGCAACCCTCAACACTTGACATTCTCTTACATATCTTCGTTCACTTGTAGTCAACTTAATCTCATTCAAGTAAATCAGAATCATATAAATTATTTTTGCTCTTTTTTTTATAAGTTAACATAATATTCTCAAGTCATCCTCAATACTCATTATTTAATCTTTATGACAACCCAATATTTACTTTACAAACAACCTTATATCCTTAAGTAAGCATCAGAGGGACTTTTTTGCGTTGTTTTATGTCAATAATCAAAGGTACTCGAAACTCCTGGTGACGCTTTGATTGAGAACCAACATACACTCATAACTCCAAGACCGGAAGAGGAGGGGGTATTCTGTGACTATTAATCTTTAAACCATTGACCTTAAGACTTCCACGTTTTCTGTTCCCACCAATCGAGGCAAACTATAATAAATAACATCAGAGGTTCCTACATTTGCTTTCCCAACTGTAAAATCGCGGTGCAATATTGTAAATTTCGTTAAAACACTCCTGTGGCTGCGGCGTGTATCTTGTGTGGTGCAGTGTGCGTGAAGCGGTTACCTGGCGCTGAAAGGTAAGGCCAAGGCAGGTGGGCACGTCTCACCTGGTGTTAATGAGCGGCTGACGTGCTGACCAGACAGGTGTGTTGACTGTTAGGAGAGCTGAAGCCACAGAGATGGAAACGCTATCTGACTGACTGGATGATTGATGTGTTGTCTGATTGGTTCACTTATTAAATGAATGACTGAATGAATGGGAAGCTGTCTAACTGACTGATATGATGTGGGAATTAAGGATTACTTAACTGACTGACTAACTGTCTGACCTGTTGTTTGATTAACTAACTGATAAACGGACCGACACACCGACTGGCTAACTGAGAAAGTGATATATGAACTACTTAACTGATTGACTGGTTGAAGCCGCATTGAATAAATTATGAACTGTCTTACTGACTGGATGACTGAGGCTCTGACTGACTCGAGAACTGAATGAATCAAGGAAAGACTGAATAGAAAACCGACTGACTGATTGGCAGAATGAGTGACTGATGGAATGAATATCTAATTGAGAAAGAGAGAGAGAGAGAGAGAGAGAGAGAGAGAGAGAGAGAGAGAGAGAGAGAGAGAGAGAGAGAGAGAGAGAGAGAGAGAGATAAGATAAAAGACACACATTCAGGTCATGGTTCTTCCCTAAAAATACATAAAGACGAGAGTTACCTGCACCATCTGGAAAATTTAATATATTGTGACGCTACATTAATAAGAACAAGTCAGGCTGGGGCGCGTTAAAGGTGCATCGCTCGAGGGAATGTCTGGCGTCGCTCCGGTGCGGAAAAAAGATACGGTGATGACCCTTAGGGCATGGAAGAGTAAAGGTTAAAGTGTCATGCTAACGATGCCGAGACGTGACCCTTGTGATAAAGGAGAGTAAAGGTTATATTAAAGGCCTTTCATTATCGATATGCAGAAGCGGCTCGTAAAACACTGAGGAATAAAGGTTAGATTGGTATGTTGTAGGTGCAGAGATGTGTTTTGTTTACGGTTATTGAATGTTGTGAATATATTAATTGAACAAGATATTTCAATACAGTTTGATCCTTAAGGCAAAGAACAGTAAAGGTCATATTCGTGTGTTCCATTTACGATATAAAGAACCAATAGACTTTTGAAGCGTAAGAAATCATTAAAATGGGAAATTTAGTCTTGATATTTCTAAAAACTTTCAACATAAGGAGTTCGTTGACCTTACCTAACCTTACCTAAGCTTACTAAACCTAACTTAACCAAACAACCTAACCTTGCTAACCTAACCTTACTAAGCAAACTTAACCTAACGCAATGTAATATAACCAACCTAACCTTACCTAACCAAACAACCTAACCTAACCTAATCAAACAACCTAACCTAACCTAACCAAACAACCTAACCTTACCTAACCAAATAACCTAACTTGACCTAAGATAACCTAAAAATTTTGACTAACCATAAATAGAAAGCTTACAAGACATCATAAGGAAAGTGTTCAAGTAAATTCCAAATATTTCGTCAGTCTTTAAGTGTTAAACAGAAAATACAAAGTGCCAGTGAATAATGTAAGTGAATTTCAAGTATTTGTTACATGCAAAGGTTACAAGAAGCCATTAAGTAATCATGCAATTTTCCGGTTGTTCCCTCAGCTTCCAGTGTGTTGAGCGGAATTCTTACAAGTTATAATGAAGCATATCATTAAATTACAAGTGTTTCCTGTAAATGTGTGGTGTGTTTCCTTACGCTGTGTTAGGGGAGCTGCTGGCCGCCTTCGGTTAGGTTAGGTTAGGTTAGGTTTGGTTAGATTAGGTTAGGTTAGGTTAGGTTAGGTTAGGTTAGGTTATTATTAGGTTAATTTTGATTTGATTAGGTTTAGGTTGTATTTGGTTATATAGGTTAGCTTAGATTACTTTACGTTAGTTTTGTTTGTGTTGGGTCATGTTTGGTTTGTTTTGGTTAAGTTAGTTTAAGTTCGGTTAGATTATTAGGTTAAGTTCGGTTGATTAAGTAAAGTTGGATTAGGTTATTTAAGCTGGTCTATGTTAAGTTAGGTTAGCTTAGATTAGTTAAGTTTGGTTATGTCAGCTCATGTTTGGTTTGTTTTGGTTGGTTTAGGTTAAGTTAGGTTATGCTAAATTAGGTTATGTTATGTGTGGTAAGTGAGATGAATATGTAGAAGTGAAATAAAACTCAAAATAAATGGTTCCACGGTGGGTGATGTGTGTGTGTGTGTGTGTGTGTGTGTGTGTGTGTGTGTGTGTGTGTGTGTGTGTGTGTGTGTGTGTGTGTGTGTCTGTGTGCTTCCTGAAGTAAAGTTAGGCTTAGTAATTTTTCCAGAAGGCGTTAGGTAGAGAAGGTAAAACTACTCTGATAAAGAACGTTTCCTCGGTAGGTGATGTGTTTCCTTACGTTAAGTTAAGAACTGTTAAGTAATGTTGGAGAAAGTTATTTAAGGTTAAGTTCTCTAGTGTGAGGTAAGTGCAAAGGGTACGTTAGAGTCACTGCAATCAGCTCAGAATAAGCAGTACTTCTTCGGTTCGTGATTCTGTTAAGTATTATCAAGTTACGCTAGTCAGGTCATGTTAGGTTAGGTTAGGTAAAATTTCCACAGGGCGTTAAATGGAAAGGATAAAAGTCATTGAAATAAAGCTGAGAATAAACAGTGCTTCCTCGTTGCGTGTTGTGTGATTCTTTAAAGGGAAAGAGCTCTGGTGACCCTTACGATGTTCTTTCCTTCTCTCCTCCCACTTACTCATGCGGGAGGCGGAAAGGGGAACACAACACTGGGATAGGTGAATGAACGGAAACGCAGGAAAGGAAGGAGAAACAGAGACAGGAACATAGACAGATATAGAAAGAGAATTATATGAACACAGATATAGAAACAAAGATAGGAACGGAGATATAAAAAGGAGAGAGATTATAAAACAGATATGTGAAAGAAAGATGCACATATATGACTGGATGAAAAGATACCACTTCTTATATTCACAGTCACTCGTACATAAAATGGGAATGGAAGAAAGTAAATGGTGAAGAAATTAAGACGGGACAAGGTAGACAGAGATGGTTAAATTAAGGAAAGAGATTTGTGGATTGATGAACGATTAAAAAAGCAGATGGAATGAATGAATAAAAATACAGGTTGAAGAATTGAAATAGGTAGACAAATTTGTACATATAAGGAAAAAAATACAGAAATATGGATAAATAGATATAACAGATAAAAAATAAGCAAACAAATAGATGAAAAAAATGGATGTTTAGATAAAATGGACGAACAAAATAGGTAAACGAAAAAAATACAGAAATGAATGGACGGATAGAAACATAAATAGAGATAGAAAGAGATGAATAAATAGATAGAAATAGATGTTTCCTCCCCTTCTACTCACATTCACTCACGCAGAAAGTGGACAAGGAATTAATGAGTGAAATATGCAAATAAGTGAAGATACAGAGAGAGAGAAAGGGAAGACGAATTTGAATAACTAAAGAGAGGGATGGATAAACGGGGAATACATAGAGAGAAATGTGGATGAATATATAAGTAAGAAGGAACGTGGAAAATTAAACAAAGTGATAGATAAGTGAACAAATGATGACAGATATGCATGAACACTGATAGATAAATGGAGAAAGATGAATAAATAGATAAACAGACACACATAGAGGGAAGTAAACACAGAAATGGATAGATATATAGATACATTAAGAGAGATAACTAAATAAATAGATAGATAGGTAGATAGATAGACAGATGGATGGATAAGTAAACAGATAGATAGATAGATAGAAAGATACATAGACAGAGATAGATAGATAGATGGACAGACAAATAAGCAAGTGCCTGAATAAATGAATGAATGAATAGATGAACGAGTGAATAAATAAATAAATAAATAAATAAATAAACAAGCAAACAAAGCAAGTGTCAGTTCAATTTCACCTCAGCTTCGAAAAAAATATTTGCTAGGGATTACCAAACAAATTTTTTTTTTAAAGTTTGTGATACCTTGCGTCTCTCTCTCTCTCTCTCTCTCTCTCTCTCTCTCTCTCTCTCTCTCTCTCTCTCTCTCTCTCTCTCTCTCTCTCTCTCTCTCTCTTGGTGGCCTCCTTCTCCCCTTCCCTCCTTCCTCCTTTCAAGCCTTTCAGTATTGCGTCTCTCCTCCTCCTCCTCCTCCTCCTCCTCCTCCTCCTCCTCCTCCTCCAACACGTGCACAAGCCAAACGTAATGTGGATGTTTCCAAGTGAAGGGCCTTCCACTCCCACCCTTCACCCACAGCTCCCCCATAAATTGCGTGCGTGTGTGTGTGTGTGTGTGTGTGTGTGTGTGTGTGTGTGTGTGTGTGTGTGTGTGTGTCGGGGACAGGTATCCAGCCAGCGCCTTCACACGCTATGTTATTAACGACAGGTAAAATTAGGGCACGGCAGGTGAGGTGAGGTGAGGGTCGGGATGATGATAAAGGAAAAGGAGGAAGAAAAAGAAAGGAACAGGAAGAGGGAGAGTAAGGAACAGAGAGGTATAGAGATTTAGAGGGAGAGATCAGTGAGGGAGAGTTAGGAAAGATAAGGATGGGGGAGAGGGAAGCAAAGTAGGGCGAGTTTAGAGGAAGGTGAGGTGGGAGAGAAGAGTGAGAGTGGCAGGTGAGAAAGGATAAGAGAGAAGGAGGAACGGAAGAGACAGGTGAGACAAAAAACCAAGTGGAGTGACGAGGCTTCCATAGCGATGAGAGAGAGGGAGAGAGAGAGTTGGTTGGGGTAGACAGGTATCGAACAAGCAGGTATATGGGAAGGGGTTCTCAGGTAACATGCAGGTGAAGGAGACGACAAGGTGAGAGAGCCAGGCGGTGGTGGTGGTGGTGGTGGTGGTGGTGGTGGTGGTGCACGTGTTAAAGCTGAACGGTCGTATCTCGCCATCCTGGTGGTGCTGCTGTCAACACCGCCCACACGCCCACCCCCCACCACCCACGCCTCCACCCACCCCCAACCTTCACCCTGACTTAAACATGTGTGAGGTGCTAGTGTGTGTGTGTGTGTGTGTGTGTGTGTGTGTGTGTGTGTGTGTGTGTGTGTGTGTGTGTGTGTGTGTGTGTGTTTGGACTTCCTCTTCCTTCACACACACACACACACACACACACACACACACACACACACACACACACACACACACAC
Source organism: Scylla paramamosain (assembly GCF_035594125.1). Lineage (NCBI taxonomy): Eukaryota > Metazoa > Arthropoda > Malacostraca > Decapoda > Portunidae > Scylla > Scylla paramamosain. The sequence goes on from NC_087188.1 coordinate 8,605,678, forward strand.
ACACACACACACACACACACACACACACACACGCCCGCGCGCACGCAAGGCCACACAGATACATGATTAATCGCTATTGTTTTCCATTACCATAAAAACTAACTCGATTTTTGTCCCCCCTCTGCGCCATAAATATTTGATTACTGCTAATTCCATATATCGGGATCAAACCAATAATACGTGATTGCATTTTCCCATCGCAAAAATGTCCAATTAAAACGCTCAAGCAAAATTCACTCTCAATATTAAGAGGAAAAACTCCAGTCATCAGAATACTCCAATGTAAATATTTTGAGGGTGAAAAGTTTTGGGGTTTTAGGAAAGGAAGGGAGGAAAGAAAAGGAGCAGAATTTGAAGTTAAAAAGAAAGAGGAGAGAAAAAAGATAGAGGAAACGGATGAGAAAAAGATAGAAAGGAAGAGGAAACAGGGGGTGAAGAGAAAACAATAATGAAGGAAAATAGGAAAAGAATGGGAAAAAGAGAGAAAGAAACAAGAAATATGGAGGTGAAGGGAGAAGAAGAAAGAAGGAAAGAAAGAAGAAATAAACTAGAAAAAG
>NC_087188.1:8613734-8626234 GCF_035594125.1 Scylla paramamosain
CCCAGCGCTGACAAACTATCTTATACTGGCAAGACTTCAGCAAAATTCTTCAGTCTCACCCCTAAAGAGAATGAGAAAGAACGGTACCATTAAGGAGGATTAAGGGAGCAAGGATGCAATTTTGGAGGGTTAGGAAGAGTTAAGTGGATAAAGGGAAGCGCCAATGACAAGAGGGAACTTACTTTTTATACATATATATTTTTTTTCCTTTGATAAAATAAAATAGATGAAAGTGAGTTATCAGTTTTGAAAAGAATATGTAAAACTCTACGGTGAATGTCTACCATATTTAACTATTCATAAAATATAAGTTCCTTTACAATTTCTTCTTGGATCAAATGAAACAGGGAAAAAGATATTTTGTTGGAAACGTAAAAAAAAAAAAAAATCACGCAAAACTCTACGTAAAGTGTTTGTCACATTCCAATACAGGCATAAAGGACGAAAGGTATTTTTATTTATTATTTCTTTGGATTAAAATATGAACGAAGAGGAAAAAAAATATATACTATACAAAATTTACAAATTTACATCAAACTCTACGATTGTTTGTACCACATTTCATTATATTCAGTGCAGTTCTCTCTCTCTCTCTCTCTCTCTCTCTCTCTCTCTCTCTCTCTCTCTCTCTCTCTCTCTCTCTCTCTCTCTCTCTCTCTCTCTCTCTCTCTCTCTCTCTCTCCTTTGTTCCATTCAGTCTTCTTACGATCTTTCCCCATTACGTTAAACCTTTCCTTCTTTCAATGACTCCCTCTAATTAACTAAAAGTCCTCCTCCTCCTCCTTCTTATCCTTCTTTTACTCCTTTTTCTTTCCTTCCTTCCTTCCTTCCCTCCCCTTCACCTTCGTACTCCCCCCACCTCCTCCTCCTCCACCTCCTCATTGTCCTAGTTTTCCACCACTTCCACCATCTCCTCCCCCTCCTCCTTTTTCGTCTTCTTTCTCTTCTTCCTCTGTTACTTATTCCACAATCACTACATCCTCCTCCTCCTCCTCCTCCTCCTCCTCCTCCTCCTCCTCCTCCTCCATGTCCTTTTTATTTTTATTTTCCTCTTCACCTCTCCTCCTCTTCCTCCTCGTCGTCGTCATCCTTTCTCATTCTTTTCTTTCTTTTTTTCTCCTCCTCTACTATTCTTCCTTCTTTGTGTTATCTTTCCCTTTTTCTATTCTTCTATTCCTTTGCATTACTTCCCCTTTCACCACCTCCTCTTTTGCTTCTTATCCTTCCTTCTTTCCTTGTATTTTTCCTTCTCCTTTCCTTTCACTCCACATTATGTTCCTTTCCTCTTTCCTTTTAATTACAGTTTTTTTCCCCTAACTCTTTACAATTTCGATTTTTTTCCCTTTCAAAAAAAAAAAAAATTTTCTCCCCAAAGAGACAGAGGAAAAGTTTTAATGCGAAGGACGGAGGAGTTTGAGAAAAGTAAAATTGGAAAGCTTCTTGTTAAGTTTAAATATATAGAGCCTTCCAGGTCTGAAATATTTACTTAGACGTTTCATTTTATTATCTACATATATTGCTTACACGATATGGATCTAATTTAATTTTGAACGTTCATTGCCTTCAAAATACGTTAATTTCTTCGTTCTGTAGTTCACACCATAAAAAATAATAACAACAGCAGAAATAACGACAACAACAACTATATAAACACCACTACTACTACCACAACCACCAGCAACATAACCACAACCACCAACAACACGAGCTACCTACAAACACACGCCCCTTCATGCCTCAGCCCCACACAGCCCTCAGCAGCCGTCCAGCAGCAGTATTAGCAGAATATTGGGGGCGACACACGTCTGGGAAAATTAGGCTTAGAAGGAAGAAACACGCGTGTGCTCTAAATGTATGCCTCTCTCTCTCTCTCTCTCTCTCTCTCTCTCTCTCTCTCTCTCTCTCTCTCTCTCTCTCTCTCTCTCTCTCTCTCTGCTTAAAGGTAATATTTTCCCTCATTCTCTTCCTCTTTTTCCTTCCTCCTTTCCCTTTCCTTCGTGTCTCCTCTTCCGCCTACACTTTTTCCATCTTATCCTTCTTTCTTTCCTTCTCCACTTCTTCCTTCCCTCCTTCCTTCCCTATCCTTCTTCCTCGCCATCTTTTCCTTCTTTTAGAGGAGGGGAAAACCTGACACTCCATTCTTGCCTTCTTCCTCTTCGCTGACTTTGTATAAAAGAGAGAGAGAGAGAGAGAGAGAGAGAGAGAGAGAGAGAGAGAGAGAGAGAGAGAGAGAGAGAGAGAGAGAGAGAGAGAGACGGATAGACAGACTGACAAGCTTCTGACATGCATTTTTCATTCACGTATCAAGTTATTCTCTCTCTCTCTCTCTCTCTCTCTCTCTCTCTCTCTCTCTCTCTCTCTCTCTCTCTCTCTCTCTCTCTCTCTCTCTCTCTCTCTTCGGTCAATACCTTCATTGATGACCTAACAGGAATTGATTACAAGACAGGTCAGGTTCAATACTTGATCAGGACACATTCTGTGCCGGATCGAGGTCAAAGGAATATACAAGGGAACACAAATGAAAAACAAATAAGAGCACACTTGTTGGCCCTACCGAGAATGTCTGATATGCTATGTTACACAATCTAAATGAGTGTATGAGAGAGAGAGAGAGAGAGAGAGAGAGAGAGAGAGAGAGAGAGAGAGAGAGAGAGAGAGAGAGAGAGAGAGAGAGAGAGAGAGGATTTTTCAATCTTTTCCGGTGGGGTTTCAATAAATCTATAACTCGGGAATATTTACTCTCTCTCTCTCTCTCTCTAAATAAATAAATAGATAAATAAATAAATAACTAAATAAATAAATAAATAGACAAATAATGTAGTTTCAAAGTATTGTTACATATATTACCGTAACCTACTGTAAAATGAATTATGTTAACAAGTAGAAGTAACAATAGTACTCTTAATAGTAAAACAAAATATCATTATTATTATTAGTATTATTATTATTATTAGTAGTAGTAGTAGTAGTAGTAGTAGTAGTAGTAGTAGTAGTAGTAGTATTGGTAGAAGGAGAAGTACATGGTAGTAGTAGTAGTAGTAGTAGTAGTAGTAGTAGTAGTAGTAGTAGTAGTAGTAGTAGTAGTAGTAGTAGCAGTGATAGCAGTAGTAGTAGTCGTAATAGTAGTGATAGCAGTAGTAGTAGTAGTTTGTAGTAGTAGTAGTAATAGTAGTAGTAGTAGTAGTAGTAGTAGTAGTAGTAGTAGTAATATATATTAATAATAAGAATAAAAATTATTATTATTATAATCATTAATATTATTATTATTATTATTATTATTATTATTATTATTATTATTATTATTATTATTATTATCATTATTATTATTATTATTATGAACACCACAATAATCCTCCTCGCCATAGATTACAATTTACATGTAAAACACAAACTTACACTTTAAATTTCTGTAATGTTGATGGCAAACAATTTTTATTTTGATTCATTTAAAGGGAATTCTTGCCCTCTAATTCAACCGGTGTTGCCGACAGCTGTTCATATTTTTTTAGATGAAATATGTATGTTTTGAAAGATCATAGGTTGGTATGAAACTCTCTCTCTCTCTCTCTCTCTCTCTCTCTCTCTCTCTCTCTCTCTCTCTCTCTCTCTCTCTCTCTCTCTCTCTCTCTTGCTTATATATTTTTTTTATTATTTTAGTTTTGCTTTATATTTTTTGTATTATCTTCCTGCTCTTCCTCCCCTTTCTTCTCTTACATTTCCTTTTTTATCGTTCTTTTGTGCCTCGCTCTATTCTTTGTTTTTAAAGTTATCGTCTCTTCATCTGTCTTTCCTCCCATTTCTTTCTTTTCGTATTCTCCTTTCATCCATATCTTACTTCCTCCTCCTCCTCCTCCTCCTCCTTTCATTTCTTTTTCTTTTTTACTTTCTTTCCCTCTCTCATACCTCAGTTCTCCTTTTCCTCCTCCTTCCCTTCCTAAATCTTTATCCTTACCTATCTTCCTCACTTTTCTTTTCAATATTCGTCTTCCTCATTTCCATCATTCTGTTTTGTCTTCTTCCAATTCCTCCTTCTCCTCCTCCTCCTCCTCCTCCTCATCCTCCTCCTCCTCATTCATCATTGCTATTTATCTTCCAGCATTATTTTCCTTCATTTCCTCTTCTCCCTATTCTTTCCTTTCCTCCTCCTTCATAGCATCACGTTATTTTCAAAGCATTTTTTTCCTTCCTTTACTTCCTACGTGTATTCATTTACCCCCATTTACTTTTTCTGACTTTTTTTCTCTCCCTCTCTCTCCCTCTCACTTTCTCTCCCTTTCCCCAGGCCTATAACTCTCCCTGTGACACTATCTCCCACACCAGCCTCCTCTCCCTCCCTCTCCCTTCATCTCTCGCTTTCTCCCTCATTCAAACTGACATGTACTTGACTGACGGAGAGAGAGAGAGAGAGAGAGAGAGAGAGAGAGAGAGAGAGAGAGAGAGAGAGAGAGAGAGAGAGAGAGAGAGAGAGAGAGAGAGAGAGAGAGAGAGAGAGAGTAATTTTTCTCTCTCCACCTCAATCATTCCTCTTTACCCCCCTCTGTTGATATTCTGGCGGGGAGGAGGGGAGGACAGAAGAGGATATGGGGAGGGAAGACGGAAGGAGGGAAGTTACTTGCTAAGAAAACAAACTCCCCACTACCAGACCCATAACACACCTGGTCTAACCTCCCACACCTGCCATAGTTTCCCTTCCCTTTCATTTCTTTCTTTCCCTCTATATTCCTCTTCCTCTTCAAGCTTTCGTTCTTTCCATTATTTCCTTCTCATATACATTTTTTTAGCTTATTTTCCGCTGACATTTTTCCCTCATGTAATTTCCTTCCCTTCTCCGCCCCCCCCCTCTCTCTCTCTCTCTCTCTCTCTCTCTCTCTCTCTCTCTCTCTCTCTCTCTCTCTCTCTCTCTCTCTCTCTCTCTCAGTAATCCGTGCCAAAATCACCTCCGGTTTCTCTCTCACGCTGGAGGAAACATTGCTTCACGCTTGTTTAGTTATCCAGGTAGCGCAGTGTTTGTGCAGGTGAGGGAGGGAGAGAGGGAGGGAGAGAGGGAAGGAGGGAGTCGGTTAGGAGGTAGGAAATGCGGAAAATAGAAAGTGTGTTCTCGTCTCTTTTATCATACTCTCTCTCTCTCTCTCTCTCTCTCTCTCTCTCTCTCTCTCTCTCTCTCTCTCTCTCTCTCTCTCTCTCTCTCTGACATGTTTCTCTCCCTTGTTTCCACCTCGTTGTGTCTGTCATTAGTTTTCCAGAGGTAGTTTCACATGTCAGTTTTCGTTTAGCTTCCGATACGAGCAGATGGTGTGTGTGTGTGTGTGTGTGTGTGTGTGTGTGTGTGTGTGTGTGTGTGTGTGTGTGTGTGTGTGTGTAAGGTACAGTGTGTGGACTCAAATAATTGTTGCCCTGTGACTGAGTGGCCGCGGACCCACGCCTTTCGTTGCACAAGAAGGGCGTCAAGGGGAGCAACAGTGGCCCATAGGAGTGTATCCCCACGTCACGTCGCGCCCCACGCCCCAGCGCAGCCACAAGGCCACGGGGTTCACCTCGGCGAGGATAAAAGCGTAATATTCCGCCTCAATCTCGTTTACATAAGCGCCGTCGTCTTGGTTACCCAGCGTAGTCGCGATGCGACGGTGCTCGGCAGTGTGGTGATAGTAACATATTGGTATGCGCCAGTGTGCCGCTGTGCCGCTGCTCACAATCCCTCCCATCACAGCCTCACAGCAGCATGAGCCCCGCGCCGCGCCCGCCGTCCCGCCGCTGCAGTCTGGCTTGACGGTGGCCTCGGCGGCGCCTCTCCGCGGGCAGGAACACTCCCCTCAGAGGATGTGAACACCGTGCTCCGCCTCGGCTGAGGAAGTGACGACTCTGCGTGGCGGGCGTGTCTGTGTGGTGTGTGTGTATAGACCAGGGGCGTTACGTCGCCATGGGCGGCGGCCTGACGTAGCCCGGCAAAACAGATTCCAGAGGGAGCGCTGCGCCCCGCCGGCATGAGGACTTGAGGACAGGCATGGCGGCGTGACGCAGCGAGTACGCGACGCACAGACAGACGGACGACAGCGGGAGGACGCGGTGGACATGACGTGAAGTGGTGGGCGCGAGGAAACAGCAGCAGCTGACGAGGCCGTGAACGCACCCACGCCTTCCACACACACCCCGCCGCCATGCCTCGCAGCGAGATATTCTTCCCGGCGGACACCGTGAAGGACTACCCGCCGGACTACAGCCTGGACGAGGCGGCTCTGCACCCCCTCGTGCACCGCGTCATGGAGGAGGACGACGAGCTGTCCGGCGACTCCTCCCCAGTCAACTCGCCACGCTTCTCCCGCCGCGGCACCAGGCGGGAACTGAAAAAATTCCGCGAGAGCACCTCACGCAGGAGTGGCTCGCGGGGCTCCGGCTCTCGGGGCTCCAGCTCCAGGGGCCCCGGATCCTGGTCCCCCGACGTGGACGCGCCCAGCCTCCATCAGGTCCACCTGTGAGTCACGCGCACACACACACACACACACACACACACACACACACACACACACACACACACACACAATATCCAAGTCTCACATACTCACTTCAACGCGCACACACATAAAGCACGCATCTGACATACACACACACACACGCACAAACACAACACGTCTGCCATACAAGATGGAACCCAAAAGTGTTCTGGGACGCAATTCACCCACACACACACACACACACACACACACACGCGCCCACCCGCTGACAATACATGCCTACTCCCGCACAACACATGACCACTTCTCCACAACACAAGCCCACCCCCACCCACCTCACCACGACCCCGCGCCACCTCACGGGGCCTGCACGCATGCAACTAACACACATGAAAGTCGGCATAAAGAAACCAAACCTGTGTTTCCTCTGTCTTCATGTTCTCTCCTTTGTACCATTCCTCTCTCCCCTCTCACTGGAACCACAAACTTCTCACCTTTTTCTTCGTAAAACATCCCAACTCCTTTTTTTTTTTCTCCCTTTTTCTTTCTTACCATCTCCTTTCCTCCACAATGCACCCATCCAATCTCCTTTCCTCCTCCCTTTGTGTCTTTTCCTCCGTCGCTTGTACTGCCCACATGGACTCAAGAAGGTCGCAATTTCCTTTACTTTCCTCCTCTATTCCTTCACAATTTCATCCCTTCCACTTTCTTTACCTCCCATACTTTCCTTCAGTTACCTCCATTCCTCCAATTTCCCCCTCTTTCCTTGCACTTCCCACTTTCCTTCACTTTCCTCCACTTTCCTTCACTTTCCTTCACTTTCCTCTACTTCCCTCCACTTTCCTCCACTCACCAGAAGCCACCAGCACCTGCAGCCAACTAGCAACTTGCCACCAACGTTTACACCTAAGTTTTACTCGCTTTTTATGGCGCTGACACAAGTTGGTGGGCGCCTTTTTTCTTTTGGAAGGGGGAGCTCAAGGAGGGAACGGGAGGGTGGGGAGGGAGGACAAGGAAAGCTATAGAAAGGAGGAAGGAACGGAGAGATGAGGGGAGAAGGTGGGGAAAGATAAAGGGTTGTTAATGAGAGATGATGAAGTGGAGGAAAAGTTAATATTATGCAAAAAATGTTTCCCTTAAGATTTAAAATGAATTCTTTTATTACCTCCTCCCAACAGTCTTTCTAGTTCATTATATCACAGAACATTAAAACAGAGTCGCTTCATGGTAAGTAGGAAACAAGCTGCATCATGTATTTCCTCCCTATCAACACTAAACCTTTCAATAAATACATAAATATGGTCACTAATATTCTGTTCTCTGCAGGCCATGATTAGTGACGCGTGTGAGGAGGGGTCGGTGGTCCCCTCCGCCCCCCCGATGGAGCATATGGACCACTTCACGGGCTATGAACAAGTCAGCTTCGAGGCAGGTGAGTACACGAGCCTCCTCTACACTCCCTTTTAAATAAACTTCTCCTTGCAGGGCAGTCTACACCAGTTTCCCCTTTAAAGAAGCCACCGTTTTCTTCAACCGTTCTCTCTTCCTCTGGTTGGCGTAAGAGAAAACAATGAGTCGATGGAGAAGAGGCACACTTCACTATTTTAACACAGTCGTTCTTCTTCTATAGTAATAGTAAGCATCTATAGGAGTATATATATTGGAGGCTTACAGTTCAGGAGTATTTTTAATGTGTATTTCAGATGTATCAATTATGCCTACCTACTTCTTTTACACTCTATGGAAGAAAATATTAAAAATCTACTACTCTTCCTCTCCTCCCCCCCTCCTCCTGCTACTTGTCTCACTACTGGGTATTACTTCTGCGTACTTTTCTCTTCAGTATCACCATCCCAAAATGACAAGCATAATAATAACAATGTAACGCAACACAAAAGCCACTTAGAACAAAGAGGTTCTCTTAACGAGCTAAAAAGACACAGCAAGACCATTATTATTCATTGTTGTGTTTCATAATATTATCTTCGCTATAACTACAACTCTAAACTCTTACACTGACTTCAGGATTAGTATTAAATTAAAGAAAATCTAAATATTCTAGTTTTGGGTGCTTTTATACCCGTTTTCTGTCCTTCATCCTCTTTTACAGAAAACGGAACTAGTTGCAAGGGAAACATTTTTACTTATACCTCATTTACCAGTATTCTTTTCTTTCATTTATTGGAAGTCGCGATTTAAAGCACACAAGTCTAAGAGAGTATGATAATAATAATAATGAATAACTGAACAATGTTGTTGTTTTTTTAGATAATGGTAATAATGATAAAATAAAGAAATAGTTGAAAAAGTCAGTTGAAAGCAAAGAAACGTAATGAAAATTGAGGGGATAAAAGAAAATTGACCAGGATTGACAGAGTAAAAGTCAGTTACGAAAAATAAAAATAAAAATTTAAAAAAATAAAGTAGAAAGTCATTAGGTTAACCTCATTAGCATAGTGAAAAGAAGAATTTAACTGGGAAAAGAAACATTTACTGGCTAAAAATATAACACAAAAATAAGTAATGAAAATCTGTACCTTACCAAGCAACAAATGGATTTTATCACTCACTCACTCACTCACTCAGATAACAACACGATACTCATTCGTTCACTTACTGACCTGCACATTCAGCCTGTCAGTCAATCATTCACTTACTCATCTTCCTCTCACTCATTCATTCACTCACTCAGCTAATCAATCATACCACTAACTCTTACTCAGACAGATGTACTTTATGCGGTTTCTTCTAATATTAGAAGAAACCGCATAAAGTACATCAACAACAACAACAACAACAACAGCAACAACAACAACAACAACAACAACATTACGTCCCATCAGCCCATAACCACAAACACACACACACACAGAGAGAGAGAGAGAGAGAGAGAGAGAGAGAGAGAGAGAGAGAGAGAGAGAGAGAGAGAGAGAGAGAGAGAGAGAGAGAGAGAGAGCGCGTGCTAGGCAAACAAAGAAAACGAGATCAGAGGAAGACAAACTCGCCCAAAAAAACAACAGCAATTTACGACAACACAGACACGGAAGGAAAGAGAGACAGAGACTGGGAAGCGACGCAATAAAAAGCCAGGCAAGAAAGTGGATTTATGGCATACTATCTTAATTTGCTTTAGTGCGCCGTGCATCACCCAAAGAGTGTCGTGAGGGCTCGTCCACATCCATTCAGCCCACCATCTGACCCCCTCGCTATCTCTCTCCTGTTTGTCCATTTTTTTCCGCCCAATAGAGGCAGATTAGGGGAATGAATAGAAGAGAAATTGCGGCTATTTGTGTCTCTGTGCGCGTAGAAAGGGAGCATGTCTTGTATGGAGGAGGAAGATTGATAGGTACATGGTGATGGTGATGGTGATGGTTACACTCATGATGCAACCTATGGCATGGGTTTTTAAGGGTCTTTAAAGGTGTTTTTACGGTTCTAGTGACAAATTAACAAGATTTCTACAATATCAACAGGGGAAACACTCTTGAGAACTCGGCTAATTATCTTCGTGGGCTTGGAAAATAATAGTGTTGAAGTTACACGTTTTTAATTTTTTTTTTTTTTTTTATGGTTCGAGTGACAGATTAATAAGACTTCTACATTATCAACAGGAGAAACACTCTTGAGATTCCGGTTTATCATCTTCGTAGTCTTCGAAAATAATCGTGTTAAAAGATACACAGCTTTTTATTTATTTATTTTTTTTTTTTATGGTTCTAGAGGCAAATTAACAAAGATTTCTACATTACTAACAAGGGAAACAGCTTTGAGAATCCGGTTATTCATTGCTCTGGCCTTAGAAAATAATCGTGGTGAGATAGGTGAGTGTTTCAGATCCCAACGGTTGATAATGATAAGAATGGTGATTTTGATGTTTTTTTTTTTTTTTTTATCAAAGATTTATGGTGATAATGATGAAAATAGTGACACTTCCTTTAACGTTCCTCAAATTCACAATTAGAATAATGATGAAAGTTCTGATGATAATGAAATACTTCACACCCTTTCGGCTGATAATGATGAAAGTTAAAAATTGTGAAGATGGTCATAATAGCGAACTTAAAATTCACACGAGTGTCAATTATAAGAATGACGATAATGACGATGATGACAATGACATTTATCGCAATCTTAGAACTGATAACGATAACAATGAAAATAATGGTAATGACAAATTTAAAACAACTACGATTGATAATAACAATAATGATAACAAACGCAAACGAGATTTTTACTTCTGATGATAAGAATGACAATAATAACGAGAACAATAATACACTGCACAAAATTACGATTCATATTGATGATAATGAATAAGATAATGGTAATAATGACACCCTTCAAATTCCAACGACCTGTAATGAAAAAAAAAAAAAAAGCAAGACCATAGCAATGCTAATGGCAAACTAAAAATCCCTCCACCAAACCTACATAAAAAAAAAAAAACGATAATGACAAAAAAAACAATGACAACAACGATAACAACAACACAACCCAAGTCCCCGCTAACTTATCTATTCACTCTCCATTAAACACACGAGAACAGAAAGCCCATTCAAACCCAATGACGAAGATAACAAAAAATAACAATGATAATGAAAATAACGACCTCACTCTCACACCCTTAGCACTGGTCAATAAAGTAATGGCGTGTTGACCTCGGCCTAAGCTTTTTACGACCTCTTATGACCTGACCTCAACCTTCTTCCTAATTCAGGTGAGGGTCATTAACATAAATTTGGGAGCCTCGTCCAGGTGACCCCCGCTGATGACCCCTGACGGCCCTTAGGGGGGAGCGGGGGGAGAGGGAGGAGGGAAAGGTCGTCAGGAAGAGAGGGAGAGGGAGAAAAATGGTAGGGAAGAGGAGAGAATGGGTACAGGGAGAGAGGAATGTGACGGAATGTGACAGAGGGAAGGGAGAGGAAGGGCGAGAAGGGAGGCAGAGGAAATGTGTGGAAGTGAGGGGGAGGAAAGGGAGAGTAAATGAGGAATAAATGAATTTAGATAACACTCTCCCACTTCCACCACCGAAAAAGAAAATGAGGGGGAGGAAAGGGAGAGTAAATGAGGAATAAATGAATTTAGATAACACTCTCCCACTTCCACCACCGAAAAAAAAAAATGTAAGAGAAATGAAATACGAGGAAAAAAAAAAAACAGTAGCAGAAAGAAATGAAAAGAAAGAGAAAGTGGATTAAAACTGGGAACAGGAAGGGAAAAAAAATGACTAATGATTCAATACAGACCTTTCCCGCACCAAAAACTGGTGAAGCAAGGAAAAAAAAAGAATATAAGACAAATTAATATAAAATTAGATAGAGAAATAGAGAAAAGATGTAAGAATGGAAGACAGGATGAGGAAAGAAGGGGAGGGCAAGTAAAAGAGAAAAAAGAAGAACATATTAATTAACAGAATGAAAAAAATACAAGACAGAAATTAGAATAAAGTCAGAAAGAGAAACGATGTGAGAAAGAAATACAAGAACAAGGCAGGATAAGTGAAGAGATAAACAAAAGAGTAGGGCATAGTGGAAATGAGGCAGAGAAAAGGAAAAAAAAAGGAAACTAGCGGAAAATGAAGAACAGAAGGAGAAAAGGAGAGATTTAAAGTGAAGTGGGTGAGAGAAAATTAAGGAAACTTGCGAAAACTAAGACTTTAAACCCAACAAGAAATCTTTATGATATTTTTCCTTCCATTAACAACTTACTTTGTCCTTGGCGACCTTAAACGACCTTGTTAGCGTTTGTGTGTGTGTGTGTGTGTGTGTGTGTGTGTGTGTGTGTGTGTGTGTGTGTGTGTGTGTGTGTGTGTGTGTGTGTGCGTGTGCGAGGGCGCGGAAAACAAAGCATCGACCACCTAAATAAATCTTAAGACCCATTTATCAAAAACTTTTGTTCCTACCCCAGTTCCCCTTCCCTTCCTCCCATCACCCCCCTACTTCCCCTCTCCTAAAACCCTTCTCCTCCCTTCCCCCTTCCTTCCTCTTCTCATCTCCTTCCCTCAACCTCCGTTCCACCTCTCGACATCCATCCTTCCTCCCTCCTTCCTCC
>NC_087188.1:8631234-8633734 GCF_035594125.1 Scylla paramamosain
ACACTCCTTATATCTCTCACCTCCTTCACCACCACGACCACCACCACCACCACCACCTCCTCCTCCTCCTCCTCCTCCTCCTCCTTCTCCTCCTCCGTGTCCCAGGCGTCTCGTATTAGTGTCTTTGATGTCCTCTTTCGTCGCCAAGTCATCCATCGCGAGCTGATAGAGGGGGCGGAGGAGGCTGAGGGGGAACGGGTAGGCCTACTTTTGTTAGCGAGGCGAGGAGGGTCACGCAATAGGCTGAGACTAAGTAGGTCATCGGGAAAGGGGAATTTTGGGCGATTTTAAGGTGATCTTGATATTTACAGCATAGGGTCATGATTAAATGACTAGAGAGAGAGAGAGAGAGAGAGAGAGAGAGAGAGAGAGAGAGAGAGAGAGAGAGAGAGAGAGAGAGAGAGAGAGTATAGAGTAGAGAATAGCGTGACCTATTGCCATTTTTTCCTCAACCTCTTTCCTCTCCTTCCTCTCCGGCGGCCGTTTATCATTCTTCTCTCCTTCTACCTCCTTCTTAGTAACCCTAACATCTATTTCTGCTCCTTACTTCCTTCCTTTCCTCTCTCCTCCTCCTCCTCCTCCTCCTCCTCCTCCTCCTCCTCCTCCTCGTGCTACTTATAAAACTTTGCCTATAATTTCCTTCCCATCATCCCAATATCCTATCACCACTTCCCTCCTCATCCATTCTTTTCCCTCCCTTCCCTTCCCTTCCCTTCCTTCCTCTCCCTTCCTTAGCTCTTCTGTTTCACTTTCATTTATTTCTTCAGTTTTCCTTGCTTTTCCCTTTTCTTTAATTTACTTTTTTCTTTTCCTTTCTTCTTTGCCTCCTTCTTTCGTTTCTTTATATAATTCACTTCCTTTCCATTATCTTCATTTTATATTCTTTCTTTTCTTTCTTACTTTCTTTATTCAGTTGCTATCTATCTTCTTCACTTTCTTTAACTTCCCTTTCCTTCCTTTCCAGTTCCTTCTTCTTAATCCCTTTCTTCTCATTCTCATATATTTCCTTTACTTTTTTTCCTTTTCTTCCCTACACATTCCTTCTCTCCCATTCCCTTTTCCTTCCCTTCCTTTCTTTCTTTCTTCTCTTCCTTTCCTTATATCCATCATCCATTTTTGCATTACCTTCCTTTATTCTTTCATTTCCTTATCCTATTCACTAAGGTATCCCAATCTTAACCTAACCTAACCTAATCTATCCTAACCTAACCTAACGTAACCTAACCTATCCTATCCTATCCCATCCTAACCCAACCTAACCTAACCTAACTTAATACCAACCTAACCTAACCTAACCTATCCTATCCTAATGGTAACCCTAACCTAACCCAACTCGTATGTAACCCTAAGCTAATCTAACCTCTCATTCTTATTGTCTTCTTCTGCCTCATAGCTTCTTACCCACAATCCTCCTCTTGATCAGTAGCCGTGACGCAAGAGGAAGTAGAAAGAGGGAGTTAAGAGGGAGGAAGAGGAAATGAACAGAGATATGAATAGGTGACAAAAAAAAAAACACGAAAAAAAGAGAAATGTTAGGTTTGTTGGTGGGAAATGATTGGATAGTGAATAATGTGTAGAGAAAATGAGAAACCAAAATACGTAAGGTTAATGAGAAGATACAAGATATGAAGTTATAAATGTACGTATGAAATTATGTCAAAGTTAAGCAAATGAAAGAAATTAAGAATGTAGATGAAGAAAAGTGAAAGAAAGAAGAAAAATATACATAGAAATATTAGGAAAGAAAGGCAGAAAGGTTGGAAGAGAGAGACAAAATATGGGAGAGGAAAATAAAAGCAAAAAAAAGAAAGGAATACAAAGTAGGAAAGGAGAGATGGTGAAGAAAGGGAAATGAGAAATATAAAAGAAAAGAAAATGATAGAAAAGAGAAGGAAAGTATTAAGATGGAATATAGGAGAAAAGAAAAAAATGCAAAAGGAGAATCAAAAGGAATAAACGTAAGAGAATATGAAAGAAACGAAGAAAAGAAAAATGGAATAAGATAGAGAAAAAAAGTGACGTAGATAAGGAAAAACTCAACATACAGGAAGAAAAATGAAGGAAAGAAAAAACAACAGATAAACAAAAAAAAAAGACAAACAGAAAAGCCAAAATGGAGGAAGAGAAATGAGAAGAAAAAAATAGAAACGGGAAAACAAAAACCAAAAAAATAAAAGGGAAAAAAAAGAGGAATAGAGATAGAGAGGCGTAGTACAAAACGCATTTGTTTCCAGTTAACCTACCATACCAGTTTCCCCTCGTATCTCTCCCCTCGGAGGTATTGTACTGTGGTTCCCGAGGCTGCCACCACCTCCTCTCCTCTGTGCCAACTCATTCTCCACAGAGGGGGCTTGGGTGAGGGGAGAAGAGGGGTGAAAGGGGGAAGATAAGGGGGAGGAGAAGGGGTATTGGAGGGGAAGTGAGGGGAAGACTGAGGGGAGGTGGTGTACTAAAACGAGGAAAATGGTCGAAAGTTACAAGAAGTTTGTTTTGTTTTATT
>NC_087188.1:8638734-8643734 GCF_035594125.1 Scylla paramamosain
GGAGAGGGAGAGGGAGAGGTGTGAGAGCATAAAGACGCGGCAAAGGAGGCGTGGCGGTAACTAATGGGGATAAATGGGTATTTCCCCTTAGAAAGAGTGGTGTTTCTCGTCCACAAATGAGAGAGAGAGAGAGAGAGAGAGAGAGAGAGAGAGAGAGAGAGAGAGAGAGAGAGAGAGAGAGAGAGAGAGAGGTAAGACACGCACAAACACACACAGACACTAACACACACAGACGCTAACTCACAAAAAGACAGACAGACAAACAGACACCCAGACAGACAGACAGACAGTAAACATACGAAGGAATGGATAGAAAGACAGGCAAGCACAAAGAGAGCCGGATAGACAGAGTGACAGACAAGCAGAGAGGCAAACAGACAGATAGACAGTTAGACAGACAGCCATACATACACACACACACAGAGAGAGAGAGAGAGAGAGAGAGAGAGAGAGAGAGAGAGAGAGAGAGAGAGAGAAGGATGAGGGAGATGGACGAAGATGACAGAGAGAGGAAATGAGAGAGGAGGAGGGGAAGGAGGAGGAATGGATGAAGGAGAAAAGTGGAGTAAGAGATTGTTGATGTTGGAAGAGGTGGAGATTGATGGAGAGAATAAAGGTCGGGAGGAGGGAAGGAGGGGTGAGGAGAGAAAAAAAAATGATAGAAAAAGGACCGGAACAAACCAGATAAAGGGAGGAAAGAAGAAATGAAAAATGAAACGAATGAAGAAGTAACCCAAAAACAGAATAAAAGGTAATTAAGATAAAGTATAAAGAAAAAAAGTAAATGAAACTGGAAGGAAATGAAAAGTGGAAGGAGAAACGAAAAAAAAAAGTAGACTAGATAAAGAGAAAATAAAGGAGGAGGAAAAGAAATAACGAATAACAATAGAGAAAAGTAGAGTTGTGGAAGGAAAGGAGGGAAAAAGAGGAGGAGGAGGAGGAGGAGGAGGAGGAAGGCATCACCTGAGATATAGATAAGGGAAACGTGCTCAGGTAAACCAATTAAATATTCCCTAGAGACTTCTTAAGCCAATATATGTACACACTCACACACACACACACACACACACACACACACACACACACACACACACACACACACACACACACACACAGGTGAAAGTTTCAGGCACATGTAGGGAATGCGTGTTGGTATAAATAACGTACACTCATTCACGTACACATGTGTATATACAACGGTACACATTCCTGAAGGTATACAAGAAGCACCAGGAATACACAGACACTCATGACGAAGAAACGAGGGAACGGAAGGAGAAGGAAGCGGTAATGAAAAAAGCAACGAATGGAGAGAATGAAAGAAAGAAGACAAAAAAAGAGAAGAGCAATGAACAGTGAATGATGGGAAGAAAGGGATGAAGAGAAGGAATGGGAAGGAAAGGGAAGTTCAAGAAAGTAGGGCGAGAAAATGGAGACAAATAAATGATGAGAGGAAAGAAGGAAAATGGAAATAAGGAAGAAAAAGAAGTGAAGCAAAAGGAAAATGAAGAAAATTACTAGAACTAGAAAATACAGATAATAGGAAAAGAAAGAAAGAAGCGAAGAAGAAGAGGAAAACAAAACAAAACTGAACAAAGAATAAAATAATGAAAAAAAGTAAATTAGAGGCGTAATTAGAATGTTCCCTCACCTTCCCTTATTAATCACACACACACACACACACACACACACACACACACACACACACACACACACACACACACACACACACACACACACACACACACGTACACAGAGGAGAGGGGTGAGTCCCTTAGTTCATTAGTAACCAGGTAGAGGTGTGGGCGTGAGTGCAGCTGGGGTGAGGCGTGGCGGTGGGCGGTCATTCTGCGTGCGGGCGTGGGTGTGTAGGCGTGGCGATGGGTGGACGGCAATACAAGTACTCCTCAGGTAAGATGTGCAGGTATTGGACGCAGGTGTGTGTGCGTGGGAAAGGTGTTGTAAGATGTATTTGAGTTTAGTAAGTGAATAATTTACATTTCGGCTGATGTAGTGTGTAAAAATGGTGATATTGTAGTAGTAGTAGTAATAGTAGTAGTAGTAGTAGTAGTAGTAATAGTAGTAGTAGTAGTAGCAATAATAATAATAATAATAATGAGAAGAAGAAAAATTATAAAAAGATAAGAAAAGGAAGAAACCGAGGAAAACAAGGAGTAACAAAACTAAAAATAAAGAAAAGGAAAAGTGAAGAAAAAAAGAGAAAAGAATAGAGAAAAATATAAAGAAAACTCCATGTTTCCTATTTCAAACTTGGCAAAAATACAAAATTTTAAAGCCGTGGTCGATTTCACTTAAGATTTGATATAGTCTTTGCGCAAGAGTTGACAGTGTTATATTGAGAAGGAAATAGCTTACTCATTACTGCTAAAACATGACTCTCTCTCTCTCTCTCTCTCTCTCTCTCTCTCTCTCTCTCTCTCTCTCTCTCTCTCTCTCTCTCTCTCTCTCTCTCTCTCACCTGTTGCTTGTTCATTACCAGCAAGATTCGGATCACATAAATTAAGACGTAAGGAAGAAGTTAAAAGGACATATTTTATTCCTTCTCTTTTGTTCTGCGCTTCATTTGTTTCGTGTTTAATCCTTTCTCCTCCTTTATCTTGCATCCTAAACGCCCCACGCGAAGGGAAGATAAGTTGGTAATGTAAAGAAAATGGATAGAAACAGCCAGGTAAATTTATGGGCATGATAATTAAGGTTAGGTAAGTGTGTGTGTGTGTGTGTGTGTGTGTGTGTGTGTGTGTGTGTGTGTGTGTGTGTGTGTGTGTGTGTGTGTGTGTGTAAATAAGCTGTCACTGTCACCATAACCATCAATATAAATGTTAATATTATGTTATGTTTGGTTTTATTTATTTGTGTAATATTAAATAATGTTAAGTTAGATGAAGTTCGGTAAGGTTAGATTTCATAATATTAGGTACGGTAAGGTAACATTAGGTCAAATATGACAATATTATGTAAGGCACGGTTTTTGTTAGATAATTTTAGGTTATGTTACGTAATATTAGGCAAGGCAATGTTAGCTTATGTGAATAATGACGTAACTATCACGACCACCACCACTATTACCACCACCGCCACCACCACCACCACTACCCTCTATCAAGCATTATATCCCATTGAGCAATTAATTTGTGTTGCAAGCCTGGCGGGTCAGATACAACAAGACTCTTCTCCAACCTGCTGGCCTGCCTCCCTGCCGGCCCTGCCTCATGTAATGGCCAGACTCACTTGATTAACCTGCCTCACCTAACAGCGGGGAAGCGACCTGCCTACCTGAATCTACAAGCTGACCTCTCTCTCTCTCTCTCTCTCTCTCTCTCTCTCTCTCTCTCTCTCTCTCTCTCTCTCTCTCTCTCTCTCTCTCTCTCTCTCTCTCTCTCTCTCTCGCTCTCTCTCTCTCTCCCCTTTCATTTCCGTCTTAATACCACCTCACTACCTCCCATCACAGCTCTTCATTCTCTCTCTCTCTCTCTCTCTCTCTCTCTCTCTCTCTCTCTCTCTCTCTCTCTCTCTCTCTCTCTCTCTCTCTCTCTCTCTCTCTCTCTCTCTCTCTATGATGTAATAAGACGAAGGTTGCAAGAGTAAACATGTTTCCATTTTTGGAGGTGAGTCCCGCTGTTTACCTGTGACGTGGTGAGGGTGAGAGAGAGAAAGGTGAGTGACCCGTGAGGTGCTTAAAGCTCTCTCTCTCTCTCTCTCTCTCTCTCTCTCTCTCTCTCTCTCTCTCTCTCTCTCTCTCTCTCTCTCTCTCTCTCTCTCTCTCTTGGTTTCTCTCGTGTTAGTTTCATTTCACTTTTTTTTATATATATCACTCATTTCTCCTCTTCCTCTTTCTCTTCCTCTCCCTCCTCCTCCTTCCCTTATTTACACACTTCTTTACCTTCTCCTTTCATTCATTATTCCTTCCTTTTTTCCTCTCTTCCTTCCTTCCTTACCTTGCTTGCTTGCTTCCTTCCTTTTTCTATTTCTCCTTTCTTTTAATCTTGTCAGTCTTATCAAATTTCTCTCTTCATCTCTATTTTTCTCTTTCTTACTTATTCTCTCTTTTCTTTCCTTCCTACTTTCTGTTTTTTCTTCATTTATTTTTAGTTTTGAATTCTTCCTATCTTCTTTTTTCTCGATTCTTCCCTTCCTTCCTCTCTATTTTGCTCCTTCCCTCTTCTCATCTGTTTTCCCACTTTTCTTTCGTCTTTTCTTTGCCACATTCCTCCTTCGTTCTTCTCACCTGCCCTCCTCTTCACTTCTTTTTCTTCTCTTCTTTCCTACTTCCATCTTTCCCTCTTCTTCTGCCTTCTCCACTTCCCCCCTTTCATTTCTTCTTTCTTCCTCCTCTTCTGCTTCCTCCCAAGTTTTCCCCCTTTTCTTCTTTTTGTTTTCTTCCTTCATTTTTCTCACTTTCCTTTCTCTTGACTTTCCTTTCCTTTCTTTCTTCTCTTGTTTTCTACCACCCTCCTTCTCTTCTCTCCTCTCCCTTTTTTTTTTACTTTTCGTCTCTTCCTCCCTATTTTCCTCCTCCATTTTTACTTGCTTCCGTCTCTACTTTCCTCCCTTTATTTCCTTCTTTCCTACCACTCCCCCTTCCCTTCCCTTCCCTCCCCTCCCCCATCCCCGCTCCCCCAGCACTTCAGGTACGTACAAACACAGGTGCTACTTACCGATAATGGCGGCACGTCTTCGGATCGTTGAGGAAACACTGTCTTGCTGCACCTGCGAATAAATTATCAGTATTAGCATTAGTGTTAGTATCAGTATTGGTGGTGGTGGTGGTGGTGGTGGTGGTGGTGGTGATGGTGGTGATGGTGGTGGTGATAGTAGTTTTGTCAAAGTCACCATCATCATAAGGTATTTTTCTCTTTTTTCTATCTTTTCATTTTTCGTGGTTTTTCTTCTCTCTCTCTCTCTCTCTCTCTCTCTCTCTCTCTCTCTCTCTCTCTCTCTCTCTCTCTCTCTCTCTGGGAAGCCACGTAGACAAGCTTAAA
>NC_087188.1:8646234-8681234 GCF_035594125.1 Scylla paramamosain
AAAACGAGATCGCCAAGTACTCTGCCTCACTTCCCCTCACACCCCTTCCCATTTCCCCTCACTTACCCCCTACCCTCCTCCCCTCCCTCGCCCATTCCCACCCCACAGTATCTCCTTTCACCACTGACACCCTCACCTCAACCCTCATCAGTGTCTGTTTCACTCTCCCCTCACCACTCAAGGGCTTCACGTGGTATAAATCTAGTTGTCGACCACACGGCCACTACGGCAATGCTAATTATAAGGGGGTGGGGTGAAGCAAGACACATGGGCCATTAGCATACCTTAGAGAGGTGATTAGACAGGGTATGGTGTGTGTCTGTGTGCGTGTGTGTGTCTGTGTGTGTGTGTGTGTGTGTCAAAACGTAACACAGTGGTCAGTAAATTACCTATCTAAATTATCTGTGTGTGTGTGTGTGTGTGTGTGTGTGTGTGTGTGAATTTCTACCATACCGTAACAAAAACATATGCTGCAAGAAGCCATCAGACCTACAGGTGGCAGTCCTTATATATAACGTACCTACAGACCTACTCGTATATCCACCGTCACCCCCATCCACTAATTTGGCCAATCTTTTGAAACTCCCTATTGACTCGGCACTAACAACCTCATTACTTTGTCAGTTCCATTCGTCTACCAATCTGTTGAGAACCCTTTTTCCATCTCTTCTTAAAATTTATCTCCATCAAACTTGAACCCCGTGATTTTTTCTTCTATTGTGAATGATGTGTATTTGCATTGTTAAGTTACGCTAAGATGAGGTTAAGTTAGGTTAGGTTAGGTTAAGGATACGTAAGTTATATCAAAGTTAAGTTAGGTTGAAGCTGTTAGGCAGGGTTAATTTATGTTAGGTTTATGTAAATTACTAATACAATGACCTCTGAAATAACAAAAGTAAGAAAATATACCATATTGTTTTACATAAACCACCACTATTACCACTACTACAACCACTATTGCTACCACCACTATCTTTACACTTCCGCAGAAAACAAGTATCCCCTTCACTGCTACCTACCACCACCACCACCACCACCACAACAACAACAACAACAAAAACAACAATCTTAACACTTCCTCAGAAAACAAACATCCCCTTTACTGCTATCTTCGTACCACACCACCACCACCACCACCAGCACAGGCCTGTCACGTTATTAACCAATATTGGCGGTTATCTGGGCGGCAGCGAGCGAGGCCGTCTGTCTGTCAAGGGAGTCAGCGAGGCGGAGAATGTAGGAAGAGCCATCTTTTTTTTTTTTTTTTCCCTGAGACTTTGCGGGTTTCGAAGCGTGACAAGACCCGAGTCCGCGCGCAGCAAGTCATGTGGTTTGAATTCCTGTGGGACCTAGTTCGAAAATCCAGTGAATTCGTGGCCGCAATTCGCTCTTATGACCATTGGTGGAATTAAGGCCCTTTTTCCTCTCATCAGGAATCGTCCAATCAGGGAGGCGGAGAGGCAGTGGATGGGGAATGCCGTAACGCTATTGGTTCAGATGCAAAAGTAGCGTATCTTTGTAATAAGGGACACTAACACCCACACTTCCAGCCCCGTGGTGTCCCTTACCCCCCCCCCCTCCCGCGGCATCCACAAGTCTGGATCTTTTCTTCCCCTCTTTTCCCTCCTCTCCCTCGTCCCTTCCCCAATATGTGCTCCTTAACCTCTTAGGCTCCACTCCCCAGACCATTACTTTTTGTCCTCAGCTTCTTTCCTCCCCAAAATTCTTTACTTTACCTCTCTCCCTTTTTCCAACATTCCCCGGTACGTATCTTTTCTTTCTTCCTACATTCCCCAGTCGTTTCTCTTCCCCATCGCGACCCACTCACTCCTCGGCAGTGTTATTTCTTTCCCCTCGTCCTTTACTGTTTCTCAACATCCTCAAATTAGTTGTTTTCTTTAACACTCCCCACCGAATCCCTAGTCCACTTTTCCCCCTTTTCACTCGTAGTTTTTTTTTTTTTCCCAGCATCTCCAAATAACTTGCTTTTCTTCCACAGTCACCCCAGTCACTCCTACCGAATCCCTAGTCCATTTCTTTTCCCCCATCACACAGTAGTTCTTTCCTTCTCTCCCTCACTCTTCCAATCTGTTCCGTCATCTGATCCGGTCTTTGCGTTATGCGGGCGGCCGGCGAGTTCTCTTCATCCTCGGCTGCCGTCAGGAGTCTGTGGCCGGCCTCCCTCCCTCGTGTCAGCGGCGCGCGACTCACTTTGTATGTAAATGGACGCCTCAGGTGGGCCGGCGGGCGGTCCCTCCATCTGCCCCTCCAGCGGCGAAGCGGGGGACGGCGGAGGAGGCTCTCGGGAGGCGTCCGTGTCCCGCTATAGGCGATACAACCTATCTACCAACGACAGGATTCCGCGGAAGACGACTGGAACAATTTATACACGACAGGATTCCATTATAGGCAATTGGATTCTTTTTAGAAACAATAGGATCCCGCTAAACACGATTGGATCACATGCTACACCAAGAACGCTCTATAAACGATATAATCTCGCTAAGAACGATACGGATTATGTTTCTACTTCTTATTTATAGAAAAAATGCTCTCATACAAAGAAAAATCGTACCATCTATAGGAAAGAAAAGAAAAAAATCCTTATATTAAATTCTTGACCTTGTGTAGAAGTCCCTGGGTTCAGGACGCAAGAGGAAGGCGTACAGGACCTCCCCCGCTCTTTAGGCAAATCCGGTCAGCCATCAAGGACTTTTTACGTCTGCTTTTCCTTCTACAAACGGCTAAATCTTCGACCGAATTTCCATAAAAGACTCGATTTACTTACAAACACGCGGGGACTTCTGCACCGCCCTTCTGACCCGGGAAGAAAATATTACACCAAAGGATGATATACTTCTGGCTGTATCTTGGCGCCATAGGTTCCCTCCACACAATTGCAGCTTCCCTTATGTTCTTAGTTAATACGCCTCTCCTGTCAAAATCCAATAAAAAGTTAATTCATTCACCGCTACAAATTCTTCCCATATTGTATTTTTTGCTCTATGTCCTGCGCCACGGGTTTCCTCTACACAACATTCCTCTATTATGAAAATTACGATATATTAAAGAAAATTAAACCTTTCCCCGCTAGATGTCCTTCCCATTATCTCCAACAGCTTTTCAAACACTTATCTTTGTACTATTATCTTAAACTTTGTGACTAATGGAAGACAAAAGTAGCCTCACATGCCATTTTTTCTTCATGCAAATAACTTTTACTGGTCTGAGTGTTAAGAAATAATGACCAAATATTACTGACCTTTTTAAAAACAATAACACTGTAGGTTTTATATCTGAATTCACAAATTATCTCTGGAAAACACGAAAGTCAATGAAAGCGAACTGCAAATAGACTGACCAGTGCAATTAGATCAAATGAAAACAAGGAACGCTGGATGCAACACAAACAATACTAGTGAAAACGCAATAGATTTATAACGACTCGTTTTTCCCTCCCAATCAGGAAGCTGGTGTCGAAATAAAAAAAAAAAAAACACAAACACGAAAAACAGATGCATCATAAAATCAACACTACCACAGCAACAAAAATAGATAAATAAGTAATAAAAAGTTTAGATTTATAACACCATTTTTTTTTTTTTTTCGGTCCAGACATTAAGCTGATCGCGATGAATAAAAGGAAAACTTAAAATTCACGCAAACTTAAACACAGACGTCACACAAAATCATCAATACCGCAACAAAATAAACAAGTGAATAGAATAAGTAAATAACAAAAAAAAAAACTAAATAAATAATGTTAACAATGAAACATGCAACATCGTAGCCATTTACAAAACCAAACTACCAAAAAATAAATAAATAAAAACATCTTCACTTAAACAAAACAAAAAATATCAGGTAAAACGGAAGAATAAATAATTAACATATACAAAAACTCAAATTATATTCCAAAAGAAAAAAAGGAGAAAAAACAATAAAACGATAATATAATAAAAATATTAAAAAAAAGCGATAGACGAAGCTCCCACAATCCACGCCCTTTTTCAGCTTCTTTTCACACAATGAGATTTCACAATACGCGACGCAGCAGAGGAAGGCCAGACGAAGCTTCCCTCTTTAAGCCTAAACCTGCTGAAGCCACTACAGGCCAGATTTGTAAAAGTCAGCCCACAGGAGGCCTACCCTTCCAGGCCTAAGATGCGTCACTTCCAGATGACTAAGAGAGAGAGAGAGAGATAGAGAGAGAGAGAGAGAGAGAGAGAGAGAGAGAGAGAGAGAGAGAGAGAGAGAGAAAAAATAAAGTCTCTCACCTAAAGATACAAGAGAAGAAAAAGGGAAATTCGTGGTTTGGAGAGTAGCAAGTTGAAGACAGGCAATTTAGTCTCATTATTGGAGGAGGAGGAGGAGGAGCAGGAGCAGGAGGAGGTGGCTGTTACGGTGGAGGAAAAATAATAACACAAAGAAAATGGCGTTGAAGAAGAAGAAGAGGAGGAGGAGGAGAAGGAGGCGCAACAACAATAACAACAACAGGCAGAACAGGAGCAAGAACAAGAAAGACGAGGAGAAGTAGAAGAAAAAGAAGTAGGTGATAAATATGAGAACCAGGAAGACAGGAGAAGAACCAAGAAGAGGGAAGATTCCACCAAGAATATAAAGAAGGCAAGAAAAACAGACGAGAGGAAGAGACAGAACGCCGGAAGGAAATTCAGGAAAAAAACAGGAAAATATAGAAAAACAGGAAAAATAATAAACACTTGTAGTAGAAGGATAGGAAAAAAGGGAGGCAAATCTAAAAAATCAAAACAGGAAACACAAAACAAGGAATAATCAGGGAAAACACAAGAAATGAAAAGTACTAGAAGGAAAGAAAGAGAAAACAAGAAATACGAGAAAAAATCTGAGGGAAAGAAAACGGAAAGTCAGAAATAGTACAAAGCGGAGATCCAAAACAAAAATTACAATTAAATAAGCAGAGAAAACGCACAGAAAAAAAAGAAAAAGAAAAATTGAAGGCAATAGAAAACGAAACGACGACACCTAAAAAAAAAAAAATAAATAAATAAATAAATAAAATACTGAAATCAAAACTCTACAAAACAAAACAAAATAAAAAAAATCAAGACTTATTTCAGTATAGCAGAATATATATCACGTAAATCTTCGTATTAACCTCACGCACTTGCAAAAAATCGCCTGAAATCCTCTGAGCTCAAAGGATGAAAGTGAAGAGGAAGTAGGAGGGATAAATATGTATGAGGAGGAAGAAAGATGACGAGGAAAGAGAGGATAAGGATAAAGTTATATAAGAGCGAGAAGCAACAGGGTGACAGAAGAAAGTAACAAGGAAGAAAAGAGAGAAAAACACAAGAGATAAAAGAAAAAGTAAAAATATACAGACTATCTAAATGGAGTGAACTTTTATTTTCATCAACGTAAGATTAAAATATATATGAAAAAGGGAAACGGAACGAGAAATAAATAAAATAAAAAAAAGGTGAAAGAGAAATACATGCAAGAATATACAAAGTGAGGAAAAAGGGAACTAACTTTTATTTTCCACCGCAAAAGAATAACATAGGAAACATGGAAGGAAAATAAAGCAAAACAGGAAAAACGAAAGAGAGAAATAGAATATACAGGTAAAAATAGAGATGATGAAAAGGAAACAAATAAACATGAGAAAACAATAAAGAAAATAACGAAAACAAAACAAAAAAAAAACATTAAAAAACTTAGATTTTACTTATAACAATTTTACTCTACTACGTTACATGTTATACGTCACCAGGGATGGAGAAATACACTGAACGAAAGCTACAGCAAACACATAACCACCTTCCCTTCATCCAGCGAGCGAAAGGTAACAAAACTCAGCGAGGCATTACGCAGCGGAACCCGGCGCCACTCAGCATATCAAGTAACACGGAAGTACGTACACGCTCCGGAAAAAATGCTAATTGAAGGATTTAGGGGGAAACTGAAATTTTTAAGCCATTGAAGCGGAGACTGAAGTGAACGAGGGAGATGAACGTGAATTGACGCTTGAGTGAATTTAGGGGATGAGAAAGAATGGAGGATAGAATAGCTAGATTAAGATGCGAAATTAAGGGTATTTAAAGAAGAATAGTGAAGAATAGATAACAGAATGAATAGAATAAGAAGCAGAATAACGCGTCTGAAGTAAAATAAGAAGCAACGAATACAAAAAATAGAATAAGAAGTAGAAAGTGAATTAGTGAATAGAATAAGAAGTGAAAGTAGAAGAATATAATAAATGAGTAGAATAAGAAGTGGAAAGTAGGAAAATAGTAGAATAATAAGCGGAAAGTGGAAAAAAAAATAGAATAAGTAGAAAGTGCAATTAAAGTAAGAAGTATGAAATTTAAAGATAATAAAGAAGAACTGATCTAAACACAATGGAACACAAAGACAAAACAAACAGCAGCAGACATGTTGATCCTCACGAAACTGGCTGAAATGACTTAATCTGAAATGAGATACGTACAACATTTAATGCAGGGAGTGAATACAAGTAAAGGGTGCAGGTACGAAGAGAAGGATTGATAGCATACTAATTAGGGCACAAAGGGGGTAGAGGTGTGAAAGTATTTAAAAGCCAGTCTCACTTTCCTTCTTGCCATTAGGTGTCAATCAGGTGTCACCATTTTGTAAACGATTATAAATTAGGAACGATATTTGATAGAGTACTTGACCTGCTCTTGCTACACCTCCTCCTTCTCCTTCTCCTCCTCCTTATCATCATCTTCCTATTCCTCTTATTCTTTTTTTTTCATCTTCATTTTTTTGTTTTTCTTTCTTCTTCTTCTTCTTCTTCTTCTTCTTCTTCTTCTTCTTCTTCTTCTTCTTCTTTCTCCTCCTCCTCCTTCCCCTTTTCCTCTTCCTCCTTCTCCTACTCCTCATCCTACACCCTCTTATCCTTCTTATTCTTTTTTCATTTTCCTTTTCTTTTTTTCTCTTTTCTTCTTTTTCTTCTTCATCATCTTCATTTTCTTCCTATTCTTCCTTCTCGTCGTCGTCCTCCCATTTTTCCACCTCGTCAGGTCTTTTAGTGACTTGGTACTAAAAACACATCACCTGTTACAATATACTCAGATATATCCAGGTGTATATATCAACAGGGAGAAGCATGGGAGTGTACAAGGCGTACTTAGGCTGCGGCAAGGTGTAGCAGGTGTAGAAGATGTAGCAGTGAGACGGTACAGTGTATACGCAGCCGCCAACACCCTCCCATGACCCTAAGTAAAGGTGCTAGACCAACTAAACCACAAGTCATAGTGTCTCTTCTCCAGGTGAGAGGCGCCCCTGGGTGTGTAGGTACTGGCGGGGCTTGTACCTCATCCAGGCGACACAGGGACTTGGCTGACTGCCCTGCACCCGATCAGGAGGAGGAGGAGGAGGAGGAGGAGGAGGAGGAGGAGATGTACTCAACCTGATATCTCTCCTACATTTAGTCTTTTTAAAAATTCTTGCAGTCTAAAAGGCAATAATTTTATCATCTGTTCAATGTGACCTTTCTGTACCCTGAGTAACTCACTGTAACACCTTTGTGCTGGAAATGGTGCTACGAAGCTGTTCACGCTAACTAACAAACGAGTCCACCTACACCTTTAGAAACCATTGTACACTTTCCATTTCCCTTAGTGGACAGAATACCTCTCGATGCACTCTGATAAAAAATGTTAACAGGATTACAGATATAGTTAAGCTTAATGTAATGTTTGCTGGCTTATACAGTACATCTCATCTCCTCCAATGATTAGAGTATATATACACCCAAAAAATATGTTGTACAGTCAAACAGGTAACATGGACAGACCTATAGGTGTGTTTAGGCCTATCATAACAGTCCCTCGCTCCTCAGCACCCATCAAAACACGTCAATATATCTCTAATTACGCTTCCATCACCACAAAACGTTCTGTTAATTAGAAAAACGTTCCCATACATAAATAAACACGGGACACTCGCACCGCTCAACAGACACACCTAATATTCATAGCCACGAGTCATGACCTTCACTGGACGACACCCACGCCTACACCCACACCAAGGGGAGGCGACGCGAGGCAAAAACAAAGACGCCTACACCTCCCAGCCTCCCTTTAACGCCCGCTGCTGCCGCCGCTGCCGCATCGGAAATTATTAACACACACAGACACCAACACAAAGAGATTTTTCTTTTAACACCCACATCGGAATCCTCCCAAAGCACTCATACACGCACACACACACACGCACACACACACACACAAACACACACACACACACACACACACACACACACACACACACACGAACATCGATAGCTAGACGAATATAGACTGTTGGATAAAGATAGATAGACAGAGAGAGTCCACCAACATAACTTACATAACCATAACACACACACACACACACACACACACACACACACATCACCACCACCATCACCACCACCACGAACCCAACCACGCCAAATCATTCAAATCACCATCAGCCATAAGCATCTTCATCACCAACACTCCACTTGAGAGGGAAAACACTTCCCTCTCCTCCCCTCCCCTTCCTCACCTTCCGTCACCTTTCAAGTTCCTCAGGATTTAATCAGGCTGAGGGGAGACGAGTTTGAACGGCACCTGATCTTCCATTTTTCTTCCCCCTCACCCCTCAGTCTTCTCTCAGCTGTCTTCCTTTATTTCCTTCCCGTCAAGGCTTCCAAAGTGCTTGATGCAGGAGGATATTGTATTTCTCGAGTCCATGGGTGGGAGAGAGAGGGAGAGGGAGAGAGGGAAGGTACGGGGAGCGTGAAGTGAGAGGAGCAGCAACACAGTCGAAGTAAAGTTTGTGTGAGGAAAGACAGGAGGTAGTAGTGGTGGTGGTGGTGGTGGTGGTGGTGGTGGTGGTGCTGGAGAAGTAGGAGGAATTTTTGTTTACGAGTGTGCAAAAGTAGAAGAGAGAGAGAGAGAGAGAGAGAGAGAGAGAGAGAGAGAGAGAGAGAGAGAGAGAGAGAGAGAGAGAGAGAGAGAGAGAGAGAGAGAGAGAGAGAGAATAGAAGAATGGAGGAAAAAAGTTTGTGATTCTGATACTTGAGAAGAAGAGGGGGGAGGGGAGGGAGGAAGAAGACAAGGAGGAGGAGGAGAGAAGAAAAGATGATAAAAATAAGACAAAGATAGCGAAAGATGTGCATGTCAGAACACACACCGCCGCCACCACCACCACCACCACCACCACCACCACCACCACCACTTCCCTCCACAAAATGCACTAAGAGGGAGATGAAACTTTATCGCAGGAAAACTTTTTCATACCACCGTCTCTTCTCCTTCATTTATTCTACATTACTTTTTTCTCCACACATTTATCTCCCTTGCCTTATCCACCTTCCCGAATACCAAGTAAGGTCAGAAATAAGGTCAACATTTATATGACCTAATTTTGCCACACATGAACCAGAGACAGAGGAATAATATGACCTAATTCGGCATGTAATTTAATTTCGTTAGGATGCAGCATTGAAAGACGAGACACCTTTAGCATGTGTGTCCGGGAAGGTGAGGCGGGCAGGTAAGGTGACCAGGTGAGGTGGCCAGGTGCTTGAGGGACACCTGAGAAGAGGAGGAGGAGGAGGAGGAGGAGGAGAGAAAAGAAAAAATAATAAAAAAAAAGTAGGAGAAAGTTATGAATAAAAGATAAAGTACAGGAGGAGGAGGAGGAGGAAGAGGAGGAGGAGGACAAAAATACTAAATACAAAATAAAGTAACAAAATTGAAGAAAAAAGAAGAAAAAAATAAGAAAACGTAAAGAGACAAACAACAAAGAGGACGAGGAAGAGGAGGAGGAAGGGAGATAAAAGGAGGCGAAGCAGAAGTGCCGGTGCCAAGGAAGTACAGGAGGACAAGCGAGGCAATGCAAGGCAGCCGCAAGAAGTGCCGCGGATGAAGGGCTACCATCGAGCAACAAGTTCTCGACGATGAACGACCGGAGTCTCCCCCTTGACGAGGCCAGGCAGGGGGACGCAACGCACAGCCACTCCCTGCCCCGCCTCGCCCTTATGTGACTTGCGAGAGAGGCGAGGAGGACGTGAGCGGCAAGAAGAAGGCGTCCCTGCAGCGGGTATCGATCCTGGGTGTGTGTGTGGAGGCTGAAGTGCACCCGATCCCTCCCAGAAATTAATGAATTAGACGGAGATTAGATGTGTGTAACCTCTTGTTGGTGAAACTATTACCAGCGCCGCCACGACTGTTTTGCCTCCCGCCCCTCCTCCCCCTTCTTCCCGCCCCTACCGCCCCGCCTGACGACGCCCCAATTAGCTGACAACGGATGGGGTGGACGGACGCGGCTGACAGTAAAGGAGGAGGAAGGGCGTCTCTCCAGGAATAGGCGATGTGTCTGACGCCTTCTCTCGCCACACCTCTGATCAATAAAACCCCCAGCAAACTCACACGCCACACGTCGAAAAACAGAGAGGAGAAATCTATCTAGATCCAATTAGCACTATTCAAAAACATCTCCTGAGAAAAACCAGCAAAAACACGAGGCTGGAGCGGGGAGGGAGTGTGGAGGGAGTGGGGAGGCAGTGGGAAGGGAGTGGCGGTGTTTGCCGAAAGCCCCAGACAGTCTCAGCGCCGCAGCAGTGAGCGCAGCGGCACGGGAGCGTCTGAGGATGTTTGCTGGAGTGCGAGGACACCTTTGCTCTGAGTGACGAGGGCGTGCAATGCCTCGATGTGTGCACCAGATTTACCGAGAGTCATTAAGGGAACACACACTTGATCTCTCTAGAGGATGGCAGAGAGAGAGAGAGAGAGAGAGAGAGAGAGAGAGAGAGAGAGAGAGAGAGAGAGAGAGAGAGAGAGAGAGAGAGAGAGAGAGAGAGAGAGAGAGAATGCAAACTAGGAGAAAAATAATAGAAAAGGAGAGAAGAGAGAAAGAAAGGGAGAATGGAAAATAGGAGAAAAAACCGAAGTACGTAGAATAAAGACTAGAAAAGAAGGAAAAACTAGAAAAGAAAAAGGGAGTAGAGGAGAGTGAAAATAAGAGAAAAAATAGGAAGACTAGGAAAGGAATAGAGAGAATGGAAACTAGGAGAAAAATCTATTAGAAGGAGGATTAGAAGAGAATGAAGAGAGAGAGAGAATGGAGATCAGGAAGAAAAGGAAGGAAAAGAAGAACTAGACGAGAAGGGAAGAGAGAATGAAG
Source organism: Scylla paramamosain (assembly GCF_035594125.1). NCBI lineage: Eukaryota > Metazoa > Arthropoda > Malacostraca > Decapoda > Portunidae > Scylla > Scylla paramamosain. The sequence continues at coordinate 8,657,398 of NC_087188.1, forward strand.
ACTAGCAGGAAAAAACGAAGTAGAACGAGGAAGAGAAAAATTGAGATAAAACTAGAGAATGAAGAATAAGAGCGTAGGAGAGAGAAAATGGAAACTAGAAGAAGAGAGAATATGTGATAGAAAAGAAGAAAGGAAGTAAAAAAGTAACAGTAGGAAAATAGGAGAATAAGAGGAAAAGAGGGGGAGGATAAAAGAAAATTTAGATTTAGATTTAGAAAAGGAGAGGCAAATGAATGGAGAGAGAAGAAGTAGAGGAGACAAAACAAAAAGCCGAAGAAAGAGAAAATAAAAAAATGTAAATACTCGGCTAGGATGAAGAGAAATGTAAACAAAAACTAGTGAAGAAGAATTAAAAGCAGAAAAGAAGAAAAGTAAGAAGGAGAAACCGAAAGACAAGAATGGAGTAAAAGGCATAGGTGAAAGAAATTGAAGAGAGAGAAGACAAGGGTAAATAGTAGAAGAGAAGAATAAAAAGAGCAAAGGAGAGTGATACAGAAAGAGCAAGGATGAAGAGAGTAGAAGAAGAGGAAGTGAGTGAGAGTTACACGAGTGGAGGAAAGGATTGAGGGAGAGGAGGAAGAAGTGAGAGAGAAATAAGAGGAAATGCCAAGGAGGTAAAGAGAAACTGAAAGGACGAGATGAGAAAGACGAAGGGGAGAGGAAGACTAGAGAGAGAGAGAGAGAGAGAGAGAGAGAGAGAGAGAGAGAGAGAGAGAGAGAGAGAGAGAGAGAGAGAGAGAGAGAGAGAGAGAGAGAGACTAAAAGGGTGAAAAGAGAGAAAAAAGATTGTATGACAGAGAGAGAGAGAGAGAGAGAGAGAGAGAGAGAGAGAGAGAGAGAGAGAGAGAGAGAGAGAGAGAGATGAGAGAGAGAGAGAGAGAGAGAAAAAAAAAATATAGTAAGGATCAAGAAAATATAAATACGTGCTATAAAATTACAGATAAAGAAGACAGATGAAGGCAGAGGAGGGAAAGAGAACAGGATAACGAATAGGATGAGAGGGATAAAGGATGAGGAATGAGACATAACGAGCTACAAAAAAGAAAAATAAGAAGATGGAAATACAAGTAAAACTGAGGAATATTTATAGATGTCAAGTATCATCATCATTATTGTGTGTGTGTGTGTGTGTGTGTGTGTGTGTGTGTGTGTGTGTGTGTGTGTGTGTGTGTGTGTACAGGTGTGAGAAAGCAACACACGGGTTACCTGATTCAGATTCTCTCTCCCTCGCTACCACATCTTCTTAATGGCATTCAAATCCCTTAATATCATGCAAATGCTCTTGTCAGGTCCCACTTCAGCCCCTACCGGGACATCCCACCTCGCCTTCCTCCTCCCTCTCCTTCCTGTCCTCTCCTCTCCCCATTCTTCTCCACCATACATCCTCCCCTCTTCTCTTTTCTTCCCTTCTCTCCTTCCCTTAAGATATTCACAAAATAACTTCAGTCAGTCGGTCAGTTAGGTGTCAGTTATTAATCAGTTAGAATGACAGTTTATAATTTGATCAGTTAAGGAAGCAAAATGTTGATTAATCTAAGTCAATTTGTCAGTCACTCAGTCCACTCACTCAATCAATCAGCCAAAAAGTAAGATGGTCAGTGAGTAAAATGTTAAGTTGATCATTGAGTTAATAAGAAAATTGAGTGGCGAGTCAGTGAGTCAGTAAGTAAAGAAGTTCGTCAATCAGTCAGTTGGTCAGTAAGTCAGTGAAAGTCCAGTTAGTCAGTCAGTCATTGGTGAACCAGTTAGTAAAAGTCTAGTCAGTGAGCCAGTCAATGAAAGTCTAGTCAATCAGGCAGGCAGTCAGTGAGTCAGTGAGCAAGTCAGTCAGTCAGTCAGGCAGGCAGGACAAGGTTACGGGTGAGGAATCTCTGTGTTTCCGTTGATTACTGCCCTGGCTTGCTATACCTTGATTGACTGGCACGTGAACCCGCACACACACACACACACAAACAAACACATAGATGATTTCCCAAAGCCAAAGCATTAATCACACAATACCAATTTAGAGGAGGAGAAAGACGGGGAGTAGAAGAAAGAAGAAGAAAGAAGAAAGAAGGAGAAGTAGTAGTAGTAGTAGTAATAGTAGTAGTAGTAGTAGTAGTAGTCAAGAAAACAATTATCAACAAAACATAAATACTTTAACCTTTTCTCAGTGATCAGTAACAGACAACACTTCTCTGTCAAACCCTCTCCAACACTTCCTATCACAACATTCAACCTTTTCCCTCCGGGCCACACCTTCCCCATGACCTTACACAACCCTAACCTTGCCCTTTGACCCCTGTGACGAAACAAAGCAAATAACGGAGAATCATTTCCTTACCCTCACAATCCTGCATTCCCCACGTCATTCTGTATCATTGAGACAACATTCCATTCCACTCATGCCATTGGTGTTGCAAAGTGGAGGAGGATTTGGTCAGATCTACGTTAATTTCTTATACTGCACCACAGATCTCCATTCCCTTCATCCTAGTACAGTAACATAGCAAAGTGGTGCAAGATTTAGTCAGTTCCACCCTAATTTCGTATACAGCATCACAGTGGAGTAACAAAGTGGAGCAAGATTTCGTTGGATCCACATTAATTTCTTACGCAGCATCACAGCTCTCCACTCCCTTCATCCCAGTGGAGTAACATAGCAAAGTGGAGCAAGATTTGGTCAGATCTTCCTCAGCCTCGTGCTCGCTGGCTGCTGGGACCAGGTGGCTTAACCCCGACGCGTGGGTGGGAGGGAGGAGTCGCACCTGCATCCCTTCCTGGATTAATACTCGCCCTGCTGCCTCTCTCCCACGCGCGGCTCCCGGCGAGACGCAGGTTACGTATTTGATCATAACCACAGCAAGAGATCGCGTCCATTGTCTCGACATTTCACTGACATTACCGATAACATGTGACATTCCGAACAGCGCCTGATGCAGTGTGACCCGCGAGGCCTCACTGCGTGAATTAATCTGTGGCTGACAGTTAAAGGGAAAAATTAAAAGATACAGCAAGGAGAAGGAGAAAAAAATACCTATGAGTTATGTAATCTGTAGCTAAAGTATTGAAAAAATAAGCGATACCCGAGCATTTAAATAACCTACGGCTAAGAGTTAAATAAGAAAATAAAAAGACAGAAAAAAACATCAGAAAAAGACGATACCTGAGTAAATTAACTAATCTGTAGCTAAGAGTTAAATGAGAGATGGAAGAAAAGGCACCAAAGCAAAATAATTAATTTAAGGACGATACTTAAATTAAAGAAAAGTAAATAAAAGACGATGGAGAAAAAAAAAGTTGCATCAGCGTATAGTATAAATTAATCTGTAGCTGAGAGTTATTCGAAAAGGAACAAGATGAGAGAAAAAAAAATACCTGGGCGAATTAATTAATCTGTGGCTGAAACCTAAATGGAAGAGATGAACAAAAATAGAAAATAAAAACGATACCTGAGCACACGAATTACCATGACAAATTAAACAAGGGGGCAAAAATAATAAAAAAAGGTAATAAGGAAAAAAATATATCAACCTATGAAGCTAAATGAGTCAAACAAAAAAAAAATAAGATGTCGGAAAAAAACAGAGTGACGAAGGGAAATAAGATGACGGAAGGGAGAAGGAAACAGAGGATTGAAACACGAGAGGAATGTGAATGAAAGATAAATGGAGGGATGATGGCGGTGACACCTTTCTTTACGGCCTATAAAATCCTTCACCATCGCCTCACTACGCCATCTTCTTCACATTCCCAACGTCACTTTTATTTTCCCCTTTTCCTCTTTTGCCTCCCCCTCCTCCCCTTTGTCCTCCACCTGCTTCCTCTCTCTCTCTCTCTCTCTCTCTCTCTCTCTCTCTCTCTCTCTCTCTCTCTCTCTCTCTCTCTCTCTCTCTCTCTCTCTCTCTCTCTCTCTCTCTCTCTCTCTCTTTCTCTCTTCGTAGCCACCCTCTCTGTCCCTATCTCTTCTTCCTTTTTCCTCCTCCTCCTCCTCCTCCTCCTCTTCCTCCTCCTCCTCCTCCTCCTCCTCGACACATCACAATGGGAATTGAACGATCACTGAAGCGTGCACTCAAGATTTCATTAGAAGTTTCCGGTCTTATTAAGGCACATAGCTGTGTGTGTGTGTGTGTGTGTGTGTGTGTGTGTGTGTGTGTGTGTGTGTGTGTGTGTGTGTGTGTGTGTGTTCTAATCCTTGGTTTGGGGCTCAACTAATGCCATTTCTAAGACATTATTTTTTTTTTCATTTAAGTTGGACAAAAACAAGATGCAATTTTCTTTATATTGCTTGTGTTACTATATAAAAAAAAACCTACTATTAGTGTGTGTGTGTGTGTGTGTGTGTGTGTGTGTTGTGTGTGTGTGTGTGTGTGTGTTTGTGTGATAAGAATGGCCAGAATACCGAAAGTAACAATGATGATAATAATAATAATAATAATAAAAATAATAATAATAATAATAATAATAATAATAATAATAATAATAATAATAATAATAATAATAATAAAAGTAATAATAAAGTAAGGGTTTTGAGACGCGAAGCTGTAACATAACTCGCAGGGTAAGAAAGAAAGGAAGGTTTAAAGGCGGAAATGGGAGTTGAGGGAAGGAGGAAAGAGGAAGGGGAGGAAGAAGGGAAGAGGAGACACAAAGAACAAAAGCCAGAGAGAGAGAGAGAGAGAGAGAGAGAGAGAGAGAGAGAGAGAGAGAGAGGAGAGTGAGAGAGGAGAGAGAGGAGAGAGAGAGAGAGGATCAGGTGTAGTAAAGGAAGCAAGTACGGGAGAGGGAGGGAAGAGAGAAAACGAGTGAGAAAATAGAGACAGAGAAGAGAGATAAATGGCATTACTTAACGCCAACCAAGGAACAGAAACACAATAGAGAATGTGATGAAAATGGAGAGAAACAAACATGAGAGAGAGAGAGAGAGAGAAGAGAGGAGAGAGAGAGAGAAGAGAGGAGAGATGAGAGAGAGAGAGAGAGAGAGAGAGAGAGAGAGAGAGAGAGAGAGAGCGAGAGAGAGAGAGAGAGAGAGAGAGAGAGAGAGAGCACTTGAGAAACTTAGCGACAAATACAACGTAATGAAAAATTTTAACGAGAAAATGTGAATAATGATACAAACTAATCTTATAATAATGTATGAAAGCCAGTGTGTGTGTGTGTGTGTGTGTGTGTGTGTGTGTGTGTGTGTGTGTGTGTGTAACAATGCACCTCTACACACACACACACACACACACACACACACCAAAACAACACTCCAAGGTCACAGAACACACTTAGGAACACAAAGACACATACAGACACACAGACACGCACTCAGGGGCACTCAGGGGCACCCGGGACACACTTGGCCACGCTCCCCGCCTCTCAAAGGAGCGTGCGGCCCTCGGGCATTCATGGCGAAGTTCTGAAAGTCAGTAAATACGATCTACGCAATAACTCGGGGCGACCTGCCGATACTGAGCCAGCACAGCATAAATAAGCGTCATATTTGTGAGAGAGAGAGAGAGAGAGAGAGAGAGAGAGGAGAGAGATGAGAGTAGAGCGAGGAGAGAGATGAGAGAGAGAGAGAGAGAGAGAGAGAGCAGAAAATTTGTACAAGAACGTTCAAAATCGGATTTCCTAAAAATACCTCCAATATTCATGGTCTAATTGATTTAATATAAGGGACCCAGAGAGAGAGAGAGAGAGAGAGAGAGAGACGGGGGGAGAATCGATCTAGAATATCATGTATCTGTACTATCTAGGAGTTTAAAACGACGCCCCCCCCATTGAAACTAGTAAAAAATAATATCTCCTCTTGTCTTTTTAACCAGAGGCATGATAGGCGGAATTGGACGGGACGGGGCGGGAAGGGACGGAAAGGGACAGGAGGAGACGGGGAGGTGGCTTGACTTGCTAGTGAAGGGGGAAGTGACGGAATAGTGACGAGAACAGGGCTCCAGAGAGGTGAGGGGCGGTGTCAGGACGAGGCAGTGATAGGTGACAGGCAGAGGTGATGGGGTGAGAGATGATGGGCGTGGTGATGGGCGTGGAGGAAGGTTAATGAGTGGTTTCGCGTCACAGGTGATTAGACAGGTTAAGGGTCATTAGCTCTGTGGACTTGGGACGGTGATGGACGGTGGTAGGTATGAGGAAGGTGAGGACAGATATAAGGAAAAGCTGTGAGGGGAAGGTACGAACAGAAAATATAGACATTCACACAAACATGAAGATAAATAGACTAATAAATAGACAATAAAATAGAAAAAAAAGGCAAAAGAACCTATTTTCCTCTCATAAAACATCCGAATCACTTTCCTCGTCACCAAAACAAAGTAAACAATAAAGATAAAACATATCACTCCACAAACAGATACTTCCCTAAAAAAAAAACACAAAAAACACGAGAAACGAATAATTTTCACCACTAAACCACAAATGAATGAGTGACCCAGCTTCGCATTCTCACCCCTTGTAGTGAATATCTGCGTTACCTGATGCCCCCTAATACACCTGACGAAGGCTTGAGTGGCGATACAATTGAGGGTGGTGGAGAAAAGGTGTAGATACGCTGCTATTAATGGTGGAGGGTCACGGTGCAGAAAGGGAAAGGGAAGTGGAGGAGTCAGATGTAAAGGGAAGAATCTTATTTCAAAGCCACCACCTGTTCTAAATCTGCTCTCTCTCTCAGGGGATTGCAAAAGGGTGAAATCTGCATAAATATTACGACGTCTCATGAATATTTAAGTTTATGTCGCAAACAAGGCTAATGTGAAGGGTTATAGAAAACGTGGAGCAGGTGGGACGGGGGAAGGGATGTACGGAAGAGAGAGAGAGAGAGAGAGAGAGAGAGAGAGAGAGAGAGAGAGAGAGAGAGAGAGGAGAGAGAGAGAGAGAGAGAGAGAGAGAGAGAGAGAAAGAAAGAGAGAGTTAAAGAGGTACTGCGTGTAACTTACTGAGGGGAGAAAGCAAAAAGTAAGAAAATATTATTTTTTGCCAAGCCTTCTACTATTCTTTCTCCTCCTCCTCCTCCTCCCCCCCTCCTCCTCCTCCTCCTCCTTCTCCTCCTCCTCACCTCCTCCTCCTCCTCCTCCTCTTTCCTCCTCCGCCACATGAAACATCTGAGAGAAAATAGATACAGAAAACATGAAAATATTTGTTGTTAACGTATATGCAAAAAAAATAAATAAATAAATAAATAAATAAATAAAATGAAATACCCCGGAAATTCAGCAGTCAAATATACCCCCTAAAAATAACTTTCAAAAAAATCCTTCTTTTTCACCATAATCCCACCAAAAACAGGAAAAAACATGCAAAAATACAACTTTGACCCAAAAATTTACCGGTATATAACAAAAAAAAATAAAAAATAAACAAACCATAAATACACTTCACCATTTACCTACATGACAAACAAACGAAGACTGAAAAACAGGTAACCCTACAACTCAGAATATCTACATTAACCACACGTTTATTTACCTGAGGAAGACCCGGAGAGTTTCATCCTGAGATTCTTCCCCTGGATTACCTGGGAATGTCTTGCGTGGAGGGTGGGAGGCGTTGGAGGCGTTAAAGAGAAGGGGAACCGTGATCTAGGCAGGGAAGCAGACAGGGAGAGGCAGGGAAGAGGGCAAGGGAGAGGCAGATGAAGGCGGCCTGCTGTTGGTGTTGAGGGATGGACCGAAACATAACAGAAATAGCAGAAGGCCAGATTATTAAGAATTCCCTGGGCAAGAACAAGGGAGCCTTCTTTATCTTGCTGGAAAGTTCATGTGCTGAGGAGTGGGTCGAGGAATGTATGGTGCTGAAATCTGAATTGACACTCGTGCATAGATAGGAAAGTAGATAAACTGGTAGAGAAGTAGTGAGTTGATGGAAGAGAAATTATGTAAAAGTAAAACAGCTTGGTTGAATCATAGCTAAAATACATAAATAGATAGGGAAATAAATGAATAGGTAGACAAAGAGATAAATGGTGAATATATTTTTAGCTGAATAGAAAGGGAAATAGATGAGCAGATGGACAAGGGAATAAAAAAAGTTAGACAAACTGATAGGCAGACAAAATAAATAGATGAATAGGAAGACAAACACATGAACCCCATAATAGTACACAGTAGCATACATAATAATAATAATACATACATACATACATACATAATAATTATAGCCATACCCGACACAAATACATGTTCAAAATTAAATTCGCATACACAGAAAACAATTGAGATAAAAGAAAATGAATAACTCAAGTAGATATTGACAAACGGCTCGATAAACAGAAACAAAAAAAAATCAAATTGACAGTATTACCAACATAAAATACAACCCTTGAACATTACCAGATAAAAAAAAAAAAAGGCACAAGCAGATATTGATACATAAATACATAAACAGAGAAATACATAGAGATAAACTAACGATATGATCAACAAATCGATAAACAAATAGGAAAAAGAAAGTAACCTGACAGTATTACCAACACAAAATACAAACCCTAAACATTACCAGAAAAAAAAAAATTATAACCCGAAAAATATTTACCAACACAGGCACACACGTACAAAAAACACTTAATATACCAAAAAAATAAATAAATAAAAAGAAACTAGTGGAAAACCGATTGAGAGGCAGGAAAGCAAGCAAGGCAGACTCTCAGAAGCAATTAGCGCTTCCCGACAGGTGAGGTTCCAGGTAACATTTGTTGGGCACGCCGTTAGAGAGATCCCGGGAAAAAAATAAATGCTATAGAGAAAAAAGGTGTGCTGCCGCCACACCACGCAAATTCCCTTACAAACACTAAATATTCACCTGTTTCTGTTTTGGTCAACAGGTAAGCGTGGGAAGGAAGGTGGGAAGTGGAGGAAGCTGCGCCCTGGTGGTGAGTTTCGGAATTAATGTTGCGTTATGATTAGTTTTAGTAGTAGTAGTAGTAGTAGTAGTAGTAGTAGTAGTAGTAGTAGTAGTTTTATTACGATTGTTGTTATTGTTGTTGTTGTTGTTGTTGCTGTTTGCATTAGTACCTGCAATTTTGTTCCAGTTATTGTCGTTCTTGTTTGTGGTGGTGATATTGCCAGAGAGAGAGAGAGAGAGAGAGAGAGGAGAGAGAGAGAGAAGAGAGAGAGAGATGAGAGAGAGAGAGAGAGAGAAAGAGAGAGAGTCAGGGATCATTTAGGGTGAGTAGCACGCGGTGGCATCAGGAAGGCGGACTAACCAACATTTCCATTGCTAATAGTACCCTCGCCCCTCATGCACCCTTGCCCCTGGCCCCTCAAGTCACCCCTAACGTGGACCCCCTCTATGGTAAACCTTTCCTTCCTCACCCCAAACTCCCTTCCTTGATATATACGTCCCCTGTCACCCAAATCTTCGCTCTCTTCACCCTAAACTCATAATCTATTTGATCGTCACCCTATTTACTGTAATCTCGTCACCCTTATGATGTTATTGACGTTATACTTCCTTTTCTAATATATATATATATATATTATATATATATATATATATATATATATATATATATATATATATATATATATATATATATATATATATATATATATATATATATATAATATATATATATATATCCCATTTCATTCCAAAATTATCTTCTTTCACCCTAAAATCACCCTTTTCTCCCTTATATTCACCCTATTTATCTGAAAACTCACTTTTATGATGTTCTTCAGTACTCTCTTACTTATCATACATCTCCCTTTTCATACCTGCCTTTGCTTCTTTCACCCTAAACTCAAATTAATCTCTCTTGTATTCACCCTATTTATCGTAACTCCTCACCCTTATGATGTTCTTTACGATATAGTTCATTTTTATTCTATGCGGCCTGTTTTACTTCTTATCTTAGCTTCTTTCACCTTAAATTCACCCTAACTTATGTTCCATTCACCCTTGTTAGCTTAAATAAATCCCCCCTTGATAAACATACACCATTACTTACAAATTTCTCTATATTTCTATACTCCGGACGCCTTTTTCACCCTAAAGTCACCCTTTTCTCCCTTGTTCTCACCCTACATATTTCAGTACCCCTCTCCCTCATTATATAACATCAGTCCACGCTTTCACATTTCGTCTCGTCTCTCTTTCACCTTAAGCTTCTCACTCTCACCCTAAATGGTCATCGTCACCTCAGAAGCCTCTGGTCACCATTAAGAGTGATGCTCATCCCGCCCCTTGATTATCTGACTTGTAATTGCCTGGGAAAAAAAATGGTCGTGGTGATGGTGATGGTGGTTGTAATAGAAGTAGAAGTAGAGGAAGGAGGAAAATGATAATGGTATTGGTAGTGATGGTGGTGATTGTAGTGGTGGTAGTAGTTTCAATTCAATATTCTTTATTCACACAAGATGTGTACACAAACTAAAATACATACTAAAACTAAAAGAAAGAAAAACATTTCATTTAATTATTAAAAAAAAAGACATAAATTTATACTAAATTAGACAATATCATACTGAATCCGACGTCACTCGGTGCACAAAGCATCAATCAACATCTTAGTTTCCCTTACATCTAAGATTGTGGTATCACATCTATCCCTCATCAAACACAATTCACGAATTTGTGCACCAGTCCGTGCAAGTTCGTACTGGTCACACTGCAGCTGCGTCCAAACCTTATTGATGTCTCCAATATTCATATTAAATTTGTATGAAAGATATCTTACATTACTGCCCATTATTGAATGTCTTCCATAAACCCCCATTCTTCCTATTGTTCTTATAACCATATTGTCTGATGTTAATATTTGGTTTATAAAAGCAATCTCCCGTTTTGCGAACCACATTTCTGGGGGCATAACATTAGCAATGTGAGGAAGCAGACTACAGTGTGTGGTCCAGGGCAGCTTCCACACTCGACGCACTGCAACCCTCCACGCTCGGTACAACCGCTTCCATGCTACCATCACACACATTTAAAAGTTGACTACCATAAAAACTAGAACAATATTTAAAAAACAAAGTATTTCTTACATGTGACAGTCCACCCTTAAAACGGGATAAAAATGAATTACATTGTCGATAAAAATCAGTCACACATTTAGAAGTATCACATTTAAAAATATTTCTTCCTAAAACATTTCCCAGGTGTACAATTTCCTCCATAATATCAATAGTTTTACCATTAATTTCTACATTAGGAATTATATTACTTCTTTTATTACCGTGGAAAACTATTAATTTGCTTTTCTTTTCGTTATACACAATGTCATATCTCGATGCATAATCTACACAGATGCTTATCATCTTCTTGAGAGCAAAAACACTTGGTGCTAGACCTTTTAGGTCATCAGCAAACCCGAAGGCTCCTGCATAGGTGCCACCCATGTAGCAGCCAACGCCAGAGTCTCGCAATTCCGTGAGTAACCCGTCTACATAAACACAATACAGTATAGGAGAGATCACACCACCTTGTTTGACTCCATTACTCACTTCAAATGTACTAAAAGTAGTAGTAGTAGTAGTAAGTAGTAGTAGTAGTAGTAGTAGTAGTAGTAGTAGTAGTAGTAGTAGTAGTAGTAGTAGTAGTTGTTGTTGTAGTTGTTGTTGTTGTAGCAGTAACAGTAGTAGAAGCAGTAGAGGAAGAAGAATGGTGGTGGTGGTGAGTGGTAGTAGTAGTAGTAGTAGTAGTAGTAGTAGTAGTAGTAGTAGCAGTAGTAGCATTGGTGACCGCACAAACTACCTTTCACTCGCCATAAAACACTAACCTCTATCAAATTTCAAACCTCTTTCAACACAACCACCCCTCCCCACATTCTGACAACCCTTAACATCCCTGACACATCTTATTCCCTAACCCTTCCTTCTATAACATAACAGCCCTGATAACATTGCAGTCTTCTCCCTCCCTTCCTCTTAATCAACATCCATACTTTTTTTTTATGCTCTCAACTCTCTCAGCCACTCCCTCCTTATTTTTCCTCACTTCTATCCCTCCCTGCTTTATCTGAGTCCTCCCTGACTCCTCCCTGCCTCCCTCCTGCCCGTGTCTCCCTGGCCTTCCACAATCCCAGCCGGGTTTTCAGAATGTTCCTGTGATTTCAGCTCCTATTAATGTCATAATTATTCTTCAGAAGTTAACGAATTGGTCTGTATGCTATTTTGAGTGTCCTTTCTCTCTCTCTCTCTCTCTCTCTCTCTCTCTCTCTCTCTCTCTCTCTCTCTCTCTCTCTCTCTCTCTCTATCTCTCTCTCTCTCTCTCTCTCTCTCTCTCTCTCTCTCTCTCTCGTAGCGTGATCCAAACCCACATTTCGTTTTTTTTTTTTTTTTTATAGATCGGTACCCATATTTGTCCTGATCCATCTCCTGCACCCTCATTTCACCCTCGCTGCCTCGTTCTCTTCGTCCTCACCCTTCACCCTGGGCGGAGTTTGTCATCCGAAGCCACCTCGCTGCTCCAATCACAATGTTGTATACAAATTATCGTGACAAGCATATTTTTACACATCTCGCATAAGACATTCTCCTGAGACACGCAACAGCCGGCTCCCTCACACGCTATCGCCACCAACACCACCGCCACTCCCCCTACTACTATTACTACTACTACTTCTACTACTACTACTACCACTACTGCCTCACGAAATCTTCACCATGTCTTTTGTGCGTGAAGGAGGTCGGGCAGGAACACAAAAGGAGAGAGAGTATGCCATTTTGCTGTTGCTGAAAAAAAAAAGCAAGGGGAAAATTACTTCTACTACTACTACTACTACTACTACTACCATGACTATTCTACCTCATCTTGTCATTTAAAAACCCAACAAACAATAAGGATGAGTTATCAAGTATCAGTGTTAGAAAGGATATGAGAGGAAAAGTCAGGAAGAAGGATCTGGCTATCAAAAAAAAAATATATATAAAGGATTGGCAAGGAGAGAATGTCAAGGAGTATATGTGTATCAGGAATGGTATCAGATTATAAGACCAACGGAAGGCATCAGTGTGTCAGGTAGGTATCAGGGGGCTAAAAAGAGGAGTATCAGGAGGTAAGACAGAGCATCAAACAAGTAAAACAGAAGATCAGGGAGGAGATATAAGGGATCTGGGAGTATCAGGGCGCGGTAGAAGGTAGCAAAATGAGGAGGATCAGTTAACAGGACCTGGGAGATAGAAACTTATATAAAAACCCATAAATTCTCGAGGGTATCAGATTCAGAAACTTTTAGCGAATTTCAAGGAGGGTTAAATCTCTCCCTTCGGCTGCCATAGAATCCTACGAGGCTCTGGGGGAGGATTCTGAGGTCCTCCTATGAATCCTAAATCCGGGAAACCTCTCTACTTAAAAAAAATATATACGTAAAACCGATAGGAAAGTTTAAAACCATCGCCTCTTCCGCAGCTTCAAATTCTTTCACTAGATGGCGTTGGTCGAAAACTTGGAGGGTCTTAGTGACGCTTCAGGTGCGACAGGTGTGTAGGCTCTCGACACGTGTATGGCAGATGTGGGGCAGGTGTTGGGCAGGTGCGGACAGGCTTGCTTTGGTGTAAGGGAGGTAAGCCTGAGTGTGACCAGATGTGTCTGTGTCTGTGTGTGGTGTGTGTGTGCGTGTGCGTGTGTGTGTGTGGGTGTGGGAGGGTGAGGGTTGAGGAGGGAGTATTAAGTAAACCATGCATATGTGTTGGAATATTCTTTTTTTTTTTTATCAGTGTACTTACATAGGGTTGTAGCAATAATAGCAGGCGAGTCTCCAGTCTGAAAGAATAAGCAGTGTTGTGGTAAAAAAAATAAGGTGAAAAATTACGTTAGTCTGAGAGAGAGAGAGAGAGAGAGAGAGAGAGAGAGAGAGAGAGAGAGAGAGAGAGAGAGAGAGAGAGAGAGAGAGAGAGAGAGAGAGAGAGAGAGGAAAATGTAACAAAATTTGCATATATATATACATAAAAAAAATAACAACGAAGGAAAGAAAGATAAACAGACAGACAGACAGACGGGCAGAGACAGACAGAGAGATGGACAGACAGACAGACAGACAGACAGACGAATAGAGAGACAGACAGTTTATAAAGAAAGAAAACACAGATATAGGAAAATAAAGACAGAAAGAAAGGAAATTTTTATAGATACAGAGAAGAACGAATCAGATAAGCAAAGTAAACAGAAAGACCAAGACAGACAGACAAACAGACAGACAAACAGACAGACAAACAGATAAAGACAGATAATCCAGCTGGCAAAAGGGAAACCAGAGAAGTAGATTAACAAAGATAATCGGCATGACCTATGACATTTAGGGTCAAATTTCTCCCTTGTTTCAGCCCACATAACGATGATGTTAATGTTGTTGTTGTTGTTGTTGTTGTTGTTGTTGTTGTTGTTTGTTGTCGGTGTTGGTGGTATCTAAGTAAATTAACTGCATTCGTTCACTACCAATGTGTGTACTTATCATCTTAAATCAACTTACACACACACACACACACACACACATACACACACACACCATTTCACAAGATAATTAATAAAAGAATACCTGTCATCTTCATCCATAAAGATTAAAGTAATTAGTTTCTCGCCGCACCTGACCTTGCCTTTGAGCTGCCGTGATGCCGAGCTTACCGCAGCCAATCAAATTACAGGGAATCATAAGAAGGGATTCCCCTCACTGACCTTCGTATCATTTCAATTTATTTCATTCAATATCTGAGGAGTTTTTTTTTTTATCTTCTCTTTCCATTTTTTTTCTCCATAACTGCAGCTTCTTCCTTCTTTGCCTTTCCCTCATCTTCCTTCGTTCTTTCCTCCTTCCTTCCTTGTCTCCCTCCATATACGCGTACCTCTCCCTCCATCCATCCCTCCTTCCATATTTTCATTCACTCATTCCTCCTTCCTTCTTTCCCTTTCTCTCCTCCTTTTCCTTCGTTCTTTCCTTTTTTCCACCGTTCTTCTGTTCTTTTCTCCCTCCATCCATCCCTCCTTTCCTCTAACCACCCCTCTTTCCATACATCCATCCCGTCCTTCCTTCCTTCCTCTCTGTTCTTCCTCAGTAAATCCATCCCATCCCCTCTCTCCCTTCTCACTTTAACTCCTTTTAACCTCCCTCCTTCCTCTCCCTCTTACTCTCCCTCAATTCCGTCAAGATTCCCTTAATTCCCAGTTTTAAAGGTACAAATATAATCTTTCGAACACCTTCTTTCAATACTTGCATTCCTGGTCACTTAATTGTCTCCTCTCCCTCTCTTTCCCTTCTCTGACCTCCTTCCATGCTTCTTATTACCTCTTGGCTTTTCTCCGTTACTCCATCTTTTATATTCTCTCCTTCCCTTCCTCTCCTTTATGGTGTCTTTCATTCCTCTCCTTCCTGTTTCTTTAGTGTTTCAATTGCTTCCTTCTCGTTTTTTATTTCCTTCGATTTCTCCTTCTTACTTTCCTGGTTTTCTGTTTTTCTTCTCTCTTTCTCTCTCTCGTTCGTTCTATCTCCCTTTCCCCCATTTTATTTAATCTCATTTCTTGATTAAGATTTTCTCATTTCCTATTGGTTTTCCTTTCCTCTTCCCTTCTCCTTCTTTCTCTGTTTCGTCTTGTTTTATCTTTTCTTCTCTATTTTTCGTCGTTCTTCTTGTCACTCTCTGCATTCCTTCCATTTTTTTTGTTTTTTATTTTACATGTTCGTTTTCATTCTTCCTCGTTCTTGTCCTCTTTTTGTTTCTCTTTCGTTTTCGGCTCTTTTTATTCTTCCCTTCTCACTTATTTCCATGTCCTGTTTCGTCTTGGTTTTTTCTTATTTCTTCTTTTCTGTATTGCTCTTTCTTTCTCTTCTTCGACCTCTCTTCCTCCACTCCTCCTCTTCCTCATCCTCCTGCTCCTTCTCATCCTTCTTTCTCCATCTTGTCTTTTATCTCCTTCTTCTTCTTCTTCTTATTATTATTATTACTACTATTATTATTATCATTATTATTATTATTATTATTATTATTACTATTATTATTATCACCCCTTTTTCTTCTACTCCTCCTCCAGCTATTGTTTTTTTCTTTAACTTCCTTTGTGCTCCGCCTCGTGTCACAACGTAAGTGAATCCTGGGTGTTCGGGTTCCAAGACTTTCACGTTCCAGAACCAAGATAGATGATGAGTGAGCGAACAGTTTTATGTATCCTTCATCCTATTGTCCCATCTGAGGGCATATGACGGCGTATCTCTCTCTCTCTCTCTCTCTCTCTCTCTCTCTCTCTCTCTCTCTCTCTCTCTCTCTCTCTCTCTCTCTCTCTCTCTCTCTCTCTGCTTTCAGTCTAATTTCATATCTATTATCTTCGTTTTTTTTTCCTTTCCCTCTTTCATTTTTCTCCTCTTTCATCTCCCTCTCTATCTCCTCTCGTTCTTCTTCTTTCTCTCGCGTCCTTCCTTTATTTTCCTCCCTAATTTTTCTAATTTCTTTCCTCCTTCCTCCCATTTCCTTTTTTCCTCCCTCTCTTTTCTAATTTCTATTCTCTACATCTTTTTCATTTCCTTCCCTTTCTTCGCCGTTTTGGTTTATTTCTTTCTTTCCATAATCATCTCTTCATTCCTGCCTCTCTCTCTCTCTCTCTCTCTCTCTCTCTCTCTCTCTCTCCTCTCCTCTCTCTCTCTCTCCTCTCTCTCTCTCTCTCTCTCTCTCTCTCTCCCCCTGTCTTTCTTCCCTTACCTCCCTTCCTCCTCTTTTTTACCCTTTCTCTCCTCATTTTTTTCGTTTTCCTATCCTTTCCTTGTCATTTTCATTTTTTATTCCTGTTTTTCTCTCTTCCTGTCTTTCTTCTCTTACCTCTTTTCTTCTTTTCATTTTGTCATTAGTGCCTTTCTCAACTTTTGCCTTCCTTACTTTTCTTCTTCTCTTTTTCATCCCTTTATTATTAACCTTTCCTCCTATCCTTTTCTTCATTTCCTCATTCCTTCCTTTCTCTCTTATTTTTCTTAACTTACCTTCTTTCTTCCTCTTTTTACTCCTTCATTCCCGCCTTTCTCTCCTATTCTCTTCCACACCTTCCCTCTTTTCCTCCCTCCTTCCCTCCTTCCCTCACCTTTCCTCCTTTCCTCCCTCCTTTCCTCCCAAAGCAAATTAAAGAGTCAGCCAGCCACACTAGCCAGTGCACCTTAGTAATCTAATCTCCCCCTCTTACTTTCTCCCTCACTTTTTTCACTCTCACTTTTGCCCTTCCTCCTATCCTATCCTCCTCCTCCTTCTCCTCCTCCTCCCTGTACTCTTCCTCCCCCTCCTCCACCTCCTCGTACTCTTTCTCTTCCTTCTCCTTCTTCTCTTCCTACTCGTACTCTTTGTCTTTTCGCACCTTTTCCTTTCTCTCTTTCTCTCTTTCTCTCTCTCTTGCACGTGTACCCTCTTTTATCTCTCTCTCTCTCTCTCTCTCTCTCTCTCTCTCTCTCTCTCTCTCTCTCTCTCTCTCTCTCTCTCTCTCTCTCTCTCTCTCTCTCTCTCTCTCTCTCTCTCTCTCTCTCTCCTATATTTCAGTTACCTATTGCACTGCTGCGGCTAAAAGAGAGAGAGAGAGAGAGAGAGAGAGAGAGAGAGAGAGAGAGAGAGAGAGAGAGAGTGTGTAGCTAAATATTTTTTCTAGTCTTTGGCGCCTATCTCTCTCTCTCTCTCTCTCTCTCTCTCTCTCTCTCTCTCTCTCTCTCTCTCTCTCTCTCTCTCTCTCTCTCTCTCTCTCTCTCTCTCTCTCTCTCTCTGTCTCTCTCTCTTTCTCTCTCTCTCTATGATGCCAGCGCTTCTATCAAATCTCCGTTTTCTTTCGCCTTGTCACCTCCCTCACTACGTTTTCTATACAAGTTATGGAAATTCCCGCCACTCCGTGTTAGGCTTGGGTCATAAATCTGGTGAGTTCTTACAGCCAGGTCAGGTCAGGTCAGGTCACCTTTAAGACACGAATAAATCGTGTTTTTCTATTGAATATAAAGTTTAGTAATTTTCATTTTTTTTTTTACTTCGTGTGAATCAAACTTATTTTTCAACGTACTACTTTTAAATTATTTTCTTCTCACTGTCGCGTAATTTTTTTTTATTTCCTTGCCAAAGTATAAGAAACTACAACAAAATACAAAGAACGATCACATAAAAACCAGAAAATGCAAAAAAAAATAACGAGAACAAAAATAATATACGACAATTTTCAGAAAGACAAAAAATAATGTAGAACAACTGCTAAAAATTTAACTCTTAAGATGATAAACTAGATTCTATAAGGAAAAAAATCACCCTTATTGCTTATCTAAACGAAGGACACATCACCACTCACTCACTCTCTTACTCTCTCATTCATTCAATCTCTCTCTCACCTGTCTTGTTAGTGTCACCCCTTCTCCCCTCCCCCATTTTCTCTCACCTGGTACTAGTGGGGGGGAACATAACGACCAGGTGACAGGTTTACTCTCTCCTTTTCCTCCTCCTCCTCCACTTCCTCCTCCTCCTCCTTCTCCTCCTCCTTTTCTTCCTCCTCCTCCCCCTCGACGTCCTCCTCCTTACCTTCCTATTCCTGTCTTCCCCCTCTTATTATTTTTTATCTACTTCCTCTCCTTCGCCTATTTTTAGATTATCACCTTTTTCCACTTTCTTCTTTCCTCCTCCTCTTTTATCTTTTTTCCCAGCTTTCCTCTCCCTTCTTTTTCCTTTATTCTCCCCTCTGTTTCTATTCCCCCACTTTTCTCTTTCTGTCTCTCCCATTTCTTGTCTTACTTTTCTTTCGTTTTCTATTCTTCGTCGCACGTTTTTCAAGCATAACAAAAAAAAAATCCTGTTAACTCACGAACGATGAACGGATTAAGGAATAAGTGGCATTTAACTCTCGGTGTTTCTTTCCACCTTCCCACTGCTCCACATGATAAAAAGTACCACTACTACCACCACTACCACCACCACAACCACCACCACCACCTTTCATAAGCAGTGGGCGAGGTTGTATCACTCAAAATGTTAATTGTATGAGGTTCTGTTTCACTTTTGTATTCTCACTAAAATGCAAGAGAAAAGTTCATTAATGTACTTGATTTTGCCTTTGGTTTACGAGGTTATAAGTGTGTCTAGTCTCTCTCTCTCTCTCTCTCTCTCTCTCTCTCTCTCTCTCTCTCTCTCTCTCTCTCTCTCTCTCTCTCTCTCTCTCTCTCTCTCTCTCTCTCTCTCTCTCTCTCTCTCTCTTATCTACTCACATAAATTCAAGATAGTATTTCGTGACATACTTTCCTTTTCTTCAACTCTCTCTCTCTCTCTCTCTCTCTCTCTCTCTCTCTCTCTCTCTCTCTCTCTCTCTCTCTCTCTCTCTCCTAACCTCAAAATACGCCAGTTAATCAGTAGTTTCAAAGGCATTCGGGGAGAGAAAGTTTTCTAATTCCTCCTTCTTTCTTTCCTTCCTTTATTTCCCTCTTGCTGTTATCTCTTCGCCAATAAGGATAAAAGTGAAGGAACAAATGTCAGAGTTCGCTTTTCCTTGTTTTATTCTTTGTGTTCTTTCCTGCTCGTTTTTTTTATATGAGAAATAAAAGACATGAAAAAGCGAATTTTTTTACTATTTTTTGTATTATTTTTGTGGCGAAATTCTCTCTCTCTCTCTCTCTCTCTCTCTCTCTCTCTCTCTCTCTCTCTCTCTCTCTCTCTCTCTCTCTCTCTCTCTCTCGTCACCTATGTCCTTTTCTCCTTCCCTTCCCCTCTTCTTTCTTCTCCCTCTCTGTTTTCTTTCTTTTTGTCTCCTTCTTTAATTCACTTCATTTTCGGAGAGAAATGTCAAATAGAATCTAAAGTCACTTTTCTCCTTTATTCTCTCTCTCCCTCTTTCCCTCCTTCCTCTGCTTCCTCTATTTTTATCCGCCTGTCTGTCCTATTCCTCATTTCCAGCCAGTATTTCACTCTCTCTCTCTCTCTCTCTCTCTCTCTCTCTCTCTCTCTCTCTCTCTCTCTCTCTCTCTCTCTCTCTCTCTCTCTCTCATGGGAAATCCTTCTTACTTGTTTTCACCAAATCCATCTCTATTAGCTTTTTTTCTTCCTCCTCTTCCTCCTTCACTTCTAACTTCCTCCATTTCCTTATCCTACATCTATCCTATTTCATTTTTTCATTCCTTCCTTCCTTCCTTCCTTCTTTCCTCCTCTTCCTCCTCTTAGTTAATCCCAGAAACCTTTTAAGAGCCAACAAATCGTAATGTTTGCTTTTCCTTTGTGTTCATTTGTGTTTCTCACCTGCAGAAAGCACAGGTAATTAAATACAAGTGCTCTGTTGGAGAAAACACGTAGATTCCTTCTTAAATGACGTGGTAGGGGGAAAGAGAGACTGATTTATCTTCTTATTCGTATGCAAATGTGCCTCCAGTTATTTATTCGAGCATTATCGTAAAATAGGTGGAATTTATCTAACTTTTCGAGACTTTAATCTGCCGGGGAATAAATTATTTAGGACTATCAGGTTGTGTTGGGAGTTCCTGGCGTTTGCTTTGGGGAGGTAGTGTGGTTGGTCTGTCTGCCTGTACGTATGTCTGTCTCTTTTCTTTTTTACTGTTTGTGTGTTTATTTATCAATCTTTCCTTCCGTCTCTCTCTCTCTCTCTCTCTCTCTCTCTCTCTCTCTCTCTCTCTCTCTCTCTCTCTCTCTCTCTCTCTCTCTCTCTCTCTCTCTCTCTCTCTACTCACTCACCCACCAATATATCCTCCTCCTCCTCCTCCTCCTCCTCTCCCTTATCTTCATTTCCTCTCTAACCAGCGACATATCCATCTTAACTACATCTCTCCTCTCTTTAACCTTTTTCCCTCTTTCCTTCCTCCGCTAATCTCCCCTCTCCTCCTCTTTCTCTTCCTCCAAACTTCTCCCGCTCGCCTTCAGAAGCTGCCAACCCACCTGACATTCCCCGAGGGTACTTTAAAGGCCTCAGGTGTGTCAAGTTTACCTGTGGGAGTCACCTGAGGCTTAGCAGACTGGCCGGACACAGTGTATAGAAAGCCAAGTAATTTTCAGAAAAGTCAAGGGTAATTTTCTATTATTCTCTATTCTTAATCTAAGGTAGTGGCGTTCTTTCCTCCCTTTTGCTCCTCCAGGCGGTATTTCCCTCCATCTTCCTCCTCCTCCTCCTCTTCCTCCTCCTTTCTGTCTCTCTCAGCGTCTCTTTTACCTCGCTCCCTCACTTCCCTGTCTCTCTCCCTCCCTCGCTCTTGTCTCAGTGTCATTCTCAAGTCAGGCCACTTTTTCACTCTCACATTCTCTTAGCTAAGTAACCCTCCTGTATTCTCCTTATTCATTCATTCATCCCCATAGTTACTCAAGCGTACATTCATCTGATCTCTATACATTTCATTCTTTATACTTTTCATTGTGTAGGTTGTAATTCATTAACATACACGTATTTTTATTTTTTTATTCCTGTTCCTCCCTACTAAACCCTTATATATTCCTTGCCTATCCTTAAAAACACTGTTTCTTACCTTACCTCAACGCCATTACCTGTAACCTACTCTATCTTACCTACACTACCATACGTATCCATTCTCCCTCCCTCCACCTTCCACTCTCTCCCTTCATCACTCCATCCATCGATATCTGTCTACCTCCCTATCTATCTTTCATCTCGTATCACTAACCTCCCTCTGCCATTTCTCTCTATCAATCACTGTCTCTATCTATCCATATAACTATCTATCTCGTCTTTTTATCAGTGTCCTATCTATCCCTTTTCTATCTATCTATTTATCTATCTACGTTTCTTTCTTCGTTTCATTTTTTCTTTTTCTTTCTTTATCTTTCATTATTATTCTATCCCACTCTTTTCTCTCTATTTGTTTCTCTATCTATCTATCTATCTATATGTGTATCTATCTACCTTTCAACTTCTATCACAATCTCATTCTTACCTTCTCTATATTTGTCTCAACTGATCCATCTACCTTCAATCAACATAAGATAGCGGTACTCTTGCTATCATTAATCAGGTGCATGGCTAAGGTAAATTTTCAGGTAAGTGAGGACACGTGGAGCCTCAAAGTATACCTGAACTACAAGAGTGAATGTATTTTAATAATTTGTGTGCATAAAGGTAAGGAAATTATAATAGTGGGGTACATTAAGTGGTTTTAGGGGATGGTCAGGGCAAATTGTCTTAACTGTGGACGTAAAAGTTAATTTCTGGAGAAAATGGGTAAATTTGTGAATAAGTAAATAATGGGTTTCCTCTTTCAAGACTCTCATGTTGATTACAGAAACACACACACACACACACACACACACACACACACACACACACACACACACACACACACACACACACACACACACAGGGAGAAAGAAAGAAACAATTAGATAACGACAGGCAGACAAGCAAACAATCAGACAGACAAACAAATAAACAGACAGACAGACAGACAGACAGAAAGACAGACATGGAGACAGACAGGCAGACAGACAGACAGGAAAAAAAAAAGTGGGACACAAAACTTCAAGAAAAACAAGAAAAAGAAGACCAACCATAAAATTTTAAAATTTCATTCATTAAAAAATGAAAATGGAAATGGAGGAGGAGGAGGAGGAGGAGGAGGAGCATGAAAGAAGAAAAAATCAGAAATTAGAAGAAAACTGATATGAAAGAAAATATATTTTTTTCACGTAATCAGTTAACCAAAAAAAAATAAAGATAACTAAAAATGGAAAGGAAAAATGCAGTTAAGAAAGAGGAAGAGAAAGAGGAAGAGGATCAGATAACTTTCTGCCCGCAGTAATTCCAGATAGCGGCTGAACACAGGCGTAAAGATTAATTGCAAAAGGATTACCGATTTTTTTTAGCAACGGAGAAGGAAAAGTCGAGGGAAGCTCATGAAACAACTTCCGTGTGTGTGTGTGTGTGTGTGTGTGTGTGTGTGTGTGTGTGTGTGTGTGTGTGTGTGTGTGTGTGTGTGTGTGTGTGTGTGTGTGTGTGTGTCTTACTTTCTACAGAGTAATAATAGGGAAGACAAAATATGTGACGGTATTATTAGACAAGTAAGAGGAGGAGGAGGAGGAGGAGGAGGAGGAGGAGGAGGAGGAGGAGGAGGAGGAGGAGGAGGAGGAGGAGGAGGAGGAGGAGGAGGAGGAGGGGGAGGAGGAGGAGGAAGACAACTATTAGGCGCCAGAACTAATAAATATTAATTACTTCATTATCATCCTGTACTACAAGTCTAATTAACCTGTGTGTGTGTGTGTGTGTGTGTGTGTGTGTGTGTGTGTGTGTGTGTGTGTGTGTGTGTGTGTGTGTGTGTGTGTGTGTGTGTGTGTGTGTTTCCTCCTACGCCGTGTCGGTATTTCCACGTTCACAGTTATTGCAAAAATCGGCTTCATCGAAAGAAATATCGGCTGTTTTATCGATTTATGTGTGTGTGTGTGTGTGTGTGTGTGTGTGTGTGTGTGTGTGTGTGTGTGTGTGTGTGTGTGTGTGTGTGTGTGTGTGTTGGACTACACGATTCGCTGTCTAATGAACTGTCCAATCTCCTCTCTCTCTCTCTCTCTCTCTCTCTCTCTCTCTCTCTCTCTCTCTCTCTCTCTCTCTCTCTCTCTCTCTCTCTCTCTCTCTCTCCGCCACGCCCTAACACCACCGCAGATGATCATATTAAGAAATTTAGTCGATACTCCAGCGAATAACCGAAGAGGAGGAGGGGGAGGAGGAGGAGGAGGAGGAGGAGGAGGAGGAGGAGGAGGAGGAGGAGGAGCTAAAGTTAGGAAGGAAAAGATAAATTAAGAAAAGTGAAAGGAATTGTAAGTAAATGGATGCAGAAAAAGGGAAATGAAGGAAGAGAGGAAGGAAGGAAGGAAGGAATTAAGGAGGAAAGGAAGGAAAGCGGAGGAGTTAAAATGGAGATGAGAGGAAAAAGGGCAAAGGAGAAACAAATAAAGTCCTCTTAAGTTAAACCTCAAACTGTTGTAAGTGTG
>NC_087188.1:8683734-8733734 GCF_035594125.1 Scylla paramamosain
GTAACACATGAAACAAAGTTACAATGATTGAAGTACAGAAAACACGGTACATATACACAAAACAAACACAGCGTACAATGAACACGTACGACTAATCGTAGGTGCTACGGTGCCACCGCACCTGCAGTCGTCTCGGCTCCCTACGCTGTCGGCTGCTTCGACGCTCTGGTTGCTCTCGGCCACGGTGTACCCCGTTACCCTGATGCTCCGGGCTGCCGGGATGGTGGTGTTCCTCGTGACCCTGATGCTGAAGCGCTGCACCGCCATGAGCGGTGTGCTGCTCGACAGGAAGGGGAGCAAGAGGTCTGTGTGGGCGTAGGTGTCTTCTATTACGCCACATCACGCGACCGCTGCCCATCTTGATGAGGTAGTCTCTCCTTCGCCCAACAGCCACGATGACACCCAGGCGATCCCAGAGGCCTGTCGTGTGATCTTGAACGTCGACGTGGCCACCGAGGTGCAGGAGAGGAAGAGTACGGGCGGACGCGTCGTGGCGAAGTTTCGCTTTCTTCCTCAGTCGCTCTGCCTTGGCGTCGCACTCATCAGCAGCGCGCTGCCACTGCTGAGCGTATGAGCGATGATGAGCCGGGACACAGGACCTCATAGGATGACCGAAGAGGACTTGTGCTGGTGATCGCCCTTCCGCCCTCGGAGTGTTGCGCAGTTCCAGCAACCCGCGAGCGAACGCATCCTCGTCCAGGTGTCCCTGCTGTGTGGTCGTGAGGATCAGCTTCTTCACGGACTTGACCGCTGCCTCGGCGTGACCATTGGAGCGTGGATAATGAGGTGAAGATACACGATGCTCCACCCCCCATCGAGCCAGGAAGCGCCGTACCGATGAAGAAGTGAACTGCGGTCCACCGTCAGTCCTCAGGAGAACAGGCACGCCCGTGTCGGCGAACACACCCCGAAGGACACGAACGAGCTGATCAGCCGATGCTGGACGTGAGCATGCAGACACGTGAGGCCACCCAGACAAGCGATCTACATACACGAGGTATGTACGGCCTGCTGCGTGGAAGTAGTCTGCAGAAACTGACTCAAACACCCTGCTGGGTGTGTCCGTGTCCTGCCAGAGAGGTTCGTTGGCTTGGCTTGGTAGGAGTGGACGGCATAGTGAGCATCCAGAAACGACGTTCTCAACGTCTCTGTCCATACCAGGCCAGTACACCGTTTGTCGGGCCCGTCGCTTGGTGCGCTCCATCCCCTGATGACTGTCATGGAGTCGCTCTAGTGTTTCTCGGCGGAGGCTGTGAGGAATAAGAAGCCTCGGCCCGTAAACCACCAGGTCGTCGTCTACGGCCAGCAGACTGCGCACCGGCCAGTACGTACGCAAGCGGTGATCGAGGTCGTGGCAATGATCGGGAAGCCCTCGATGATGACGTTCTTGAGCAAGCAGTACTCCCCGTCTCTTGCTGCTGCGGCACGTACCATTTCCACAGTCTGATCCTGGAGTGGTGCTAAGCGGACGCCGTCCTCATTGGTGGCAGATAACGCTGAGATGACCGCTGAGTGGAGAGGGTCGAGGTCACCAGAAGTAGCAGCATCCTCTTCCTCCACTGGGTCCTGTACTGGAGCACGTGAGAGGGCGTCGGGCACACAGTGTGTCGATCCCTTTTGCCAGCTTGCTGTGAAAGAATCCTTTGCTTCGAAGACGCTGGGAAAGGCCTTGATCACAGCAGCAGCGTGCCCCGCACGCTGCTGTGGCGTTGGGTCGTAGGAATGAGGCCAGCTGATCACTTCTGTGGGCGTAGATAGAGGTGGCTGCGAGGCGGTCGGGTACTTGATGGAGCTGTTGCCGGTGTGCTGTTCTTCCCTGCGTAGCGGTCGGATTTGAGCCGGAAAATCTTCGGGAGGATTCCGAGAGCGATGGAATCGTACCAGCTAAGCAGCGCCCCCTTCACCTCCTTCACCACGCTCACAACAGTCTCAGCTTCCCTGTCGCCCAGTTGCAAGTGCGACGAGAAAGTTCCTACACAGGTGAGGGGGTGATTACCGGCAGCATAAAGTCCATCACCATCAGCGGGCGCCAAGCTGGAGGGCGGGATTCCAAGGAGTGTTGCCGTGTCGAGGCCAATAACGGTCGTTTCGGCCCCAGAGTCAGGAGTCCACGTAATCTTGTCTCTTCCAGCGGGATGTGTGGCGGTAATGAGCACCTGGGGCGCAGGTCGTGCCGTCACCGTCTTTGTGTATACGCCTGATAAGAGCTGGTATACACTGGCACTGGCTCCCCGCCTCGGGCCTGCACCGCGATGAGGAGAGACAGTTGAGGAACTCCTCGAAGCTCCTCGTCGTTTCCTCACTGTCTGCTGACATACACTCGCAAAATGCCCTCTTTTCCCGCAGTTACGACACACTTTATCTATTGCCTGGCATCCCCTTTTGTCACTGCGACAATCTTTGCCACAACGATAACAGCCCGTGGGGCTTGAGCCCCCGAAACTGCCCTTCCTGTAGTTCGAGACAGCGTTCACACCATGGCTCGAAGAGTGAGAGCCGCCCCTTAGTACTGCACTACACTGGTTAGCGCTCTCTGATGCTCTGCAAATATCTATGGCGTTTTCAAGGGTGAGTTTCTTGTTTTCCAGCATGCGTTTCAGAGCCACTTCGTCTCGTGTCCCAACGACAATTCTGTCACGCAGCTGATGGTTTATGCACTGGTCGCAAAAGTCACAGAAATTGGCGATTTCCTTTACAGCACATAAAAAGTCGTCAAAACCTTCTTGCGTTTCTTGCACGCGGGAGTAGAAGTCTCTTCTATCCATGATGATGTTGCGCTGGCTTCGCAGGTACTCACACATTGCATCGAGGATGGTTCTTAACTCCGCGTCTCTCGGTAAGCTTATCCCGTAGCGAAGTGTACGGGTCCACTCGTCGTCTAGGACAGCAGCGAGTGCCGCCCTCTGCTCAGCCAGGGAGAGACAGTCTATCCTGGCGAGGGTTACGTATCCTTCAAACTTATGGCGCCACGTGTCGAACTCACGTAAAGATGCTGACGCCGTTAAGTGAGGAATGATGGTGGCGGACGTCGGGAACCTCGCGCCCTGGGTAGACGTGCTGCGGGCTGTGGTTTCGCCTTCATTGCTCGCCGTGGTGCGACTGGGAGCTTGTGTCCCCACTCTCTCCAGCAGCTGGGTTAAACGCTCCTCGCGAGCCTGACTCTGCTCCGACTGTCGCGCTAGCAGGGCAGCCAGCGCCTCCAACTGCTTCTCCATTCTGCGCCGTACCCACTGCAGCCTTGTCCTGATCTACTCACTGCGCCATGTTCGACTCTTGACCAGCAGGGGCACAGGAAACGCAGGTAACAGTGCAGGTGTTTATTCACAGAAGGTGTGAACGGAAGGCTGGAGGTAGGTGATCTCTCGGCGCCAGGCCGCGCACTTCAACTTAACACTTATGACTGAAGCCTAGCTCGTTCACTCATACACGTATTCATGCCTCACACAAGTCTCGCTCATTCACTCGTTCACACAACTAGCTAACAACCACACATACCCTTCATTATTTCATCTTCTTATATTTTTAATTCTTTTACATCTTGTTTCATCACCCTTAAAGATTATCACTCATTTTCAGCACTCTCTCTCTCTCTCTCTCTCTCTCTCTCTCTCTCTCTCTCTCTCTCTCTCTCTCTCTCTCTCTCTCTCTCTCTCTCTCTCTCTCTCTCTCTCTCCACACACACACACTTGAGGTAGAATGTAAATATTGGTCTTCATATTTACCAATTTACTCCACGTCTCAATTGTGTTCGATTTTGTAACATCTCCTTCTCCTCCTCCTCCTCCTCCTCCTCCTCCTCCTCCTCCTCCTGCTACTTTCCTTCTGCCGTGTCACTTCCCTTGCTTTCCCTACTGCCTCTTCTCCCTTCCCTTTTATCTCCCGACTCCTTTCCTCCTCCTCCTCCTCCTCCTCCTCCTCTATATAAAGTAACACCGAATAGAGCTTTTCATTACAAAAGGATTACTGTTTTAAGCTGTACATATGTCCTCCTCCTCCTCCTCCTCCTCCTCCTCCTCCTCCTCCTCCTCCTCCTCCTCCTCCTCCTCCTCCTCCTGTATCATGGCGTCCACCCTCCCCACTTTATTTTACTTTCCTAAATCTCTTTCCTCTCCATTCACCTCCCATCTTCATCTCTTCCTCCTCCTCTTCCTCCTCTCTCTTCCTCCTCCTCCTCCTTCTCCTCTCCTCTTTCTTCTTTATCCTCTCCTTGTCCACTTCTCTTAACAATGAGGCTACTTCTACTCCGCTCCATCTCCTCCTCCTCCTCCTCCTCCTCGTCCTCCTCTCCCTGGCCCCTTCCTTTATCCCTCACACCACCTTGGGGATACACTGATACTCCTGTTTCTCTCCACTATGTATCCCTTATCCTCTCCAGACTGGTATGAAGTTTTTCCTTCTTCCTTTCGTATAATTGAGTAGGAGGAGCACAAAGGAACATAAAGAAAAAGCAAAGAGCATCTGATTTGTTGGCTTTTAGGAGGCTGGGAAAAAAAAATGAGTGAGTGAGAAAACGAGAATAATTGGAGGAGGAAGAGTTAAAAGGACCTGAAGATACGGAGTAACAAAAAATAAAGGGGATTTATGAAAAAAATAATAATATATCACAAAAGAGGTAAAAATCAAACTTCAACACAGAAAATAATATAGCAAAACCAACAAAAAAATCGAAAATAGACGAAACACGAATTGAGTAGGAAAAAAAAGCGCAAGGGAATACAAAGAAAGAGCAAACAGCATCAGATTTGTTGGCCATTAGGAGACTGAGAAAGAGAGCAAGAAAGAAAAAAGAAAAACGAAAATAATCAAAAGAAGAACAGTTAGACAAGAACAAGGAGGAGGAACAGGATACGAGGAAATAAAGAATGGGGATTAAAAGAAGGAAATACCATAACAAAGATAAAGTAAATAAGAATACACAAGAAAGACTAATAAGATCATAATATAAAAACAAATAAATAATAAAAAATAGGATATAGAAGAAAAACACGGAAAATATAAAGCAAACAATAAAACAAAACTGGCGATGAAAAGCAAAAAAAAAACAAATAAGCAAAAAAAAGAAGAAATAGAAGAAAACACGAAAAAAATAGCGATGAAAAAAAAGCAAAAAAGGAAATAAATGAACAAAAAGAAAAAAAGAAAAAACACGAAAAATACCAAGCAAAGAACAAAAAATACAAAAACAGTCACGAAAATAAACAAAAAAAATAAAGAAACAATAAATAAACCAACAAAAATAATGTCAGGAGCCTTGTCGCCACCTCCCTGACGCATTCCACATCAGCTCCACCTCCACCTGCCAACACCACACTATCTCTGCCTCTGTCTCTATCTCCTCGCTCCTTTACATTCCTAACGGGACACTGCTGACGCCTCCCTTTCCTCCCCTCCTGTCATTTCTTCCTACCGACTAAATTCCCTCTCCCCTCTATCTTTCCCACAGGTCTATACGAATCGCCTCTCTCTCTCTCTCTCTCTCTCTCTCTCTCTCTCTCTCTCTCTCTCTCTCTCTCTCTCTCTCTCTCTCTCTCTCTCTCTCTCTCTCTCTCAGGCCTTTCATAAAACCCGAGCTGTACAATAGAAGGCAGTTAAAGAAAGCGATAAACAGACCTAGCCTGGCCTCCTCCCAACACACGAGGAGGAGGAGGAGGAGGAGGAGGAGGAGGAGGAGGAGGAGGAGGAGGAGGAGGAGGAGGAGGATGTATGGATGAAAAGTGAGAGTGGAAAGGGAAAATATATGGAAAGATGACTTGTTACATAGAAAAAAAAAGGAAGATAAGGAAGCAAAGGAGGAAAAGGAGAGGAGAGAAACAGAAAAAATTGGAGGATGCTGGGCAGGGAGTAACGAAGGAGAGAATAGGAGAGGAGAAGGAAGGAGGGAATACCGGAATTGAGAAGTGAATTAATGGATAAAGGGAGGAAGAATGAATTAGAGAGATTGATAGGGAGCAGGAACGGAAGAATAAAGAAAACTGAGGGAGAGTAGAAAGAAAAAGAGTGACAACAGGAGAGATGGAGAGAAAAATGGAGGAATGGAGAGAAAAAGTTGATAATAGAGAAGAGATAAATACACCACTGAAAGAAGAAAAATTGACAATCTCTCTCTCTCTCTCTCTCTCTCTCTCTCTCTCTCTCTCTCTCTCTCTCTCTCTCTCTCTCTCTCTCTCTCTCATACACAAATCTAGGGACTTTTAACTTTATTCTTTTAAATATTCATGAATACGCTTAAAATATCCCTAATTACCCTAAAAATTATCCTGAATATCCTTAAATATCTCTAAATACCCTAAAAATAACTTTGAATACGCTTAAATATCTCTAAATAAACTAAAAATATCCCTAAATAACCTAAAAATTACCCTAAATACCCTAAAAATTATCCTCAATACCCTAAAATATCTTTAAATAC
The DNA here is from genome assembly GCF_035594125.1 of Scylla paramamosain. NCBI lineage: Eukaryota > Metazoa > Arthropoda > Malacostraca > Decapoda > Portunidae > Scylla > Scylla paramamosain. The sequence continues at coordinate 8,690,144 of NC_087188.1, forward strand.
CCTAAAATATCCCTAAATACCCTAAAAATCCCTAAATACCGTAAAAATATCCCTAAACATCCCAAAATATCCCTGAATACCCTAAAAATACCCCTAAATACCCTAAAAATAACCGTGAATATCCTTAAATATCCCTAAATACCCTAAAAATATCCCTGAATACCCCAAAAATATTCCCAAATTTCCCCAACACAGCCCCACAGCACCGCCTCACCCCGACAGCGATCAGACCGATTTCCCGAGAGACATCCCAGCTACTCCCGACCCGCGTCCCGACACATCGCTCTTAATGCTAAATGGAATTGGATTTCAAGGCATCTTGGACGTGACCAGGTGAAGGGTGAGGTGTGGGGGCGGGGGAGGGGAGGGAGAGAGGATGGGGCGAGAGAGGGAGACGGGAGGGGAAGAGACAGGAGACGGGAGGGAGGAAAGACAGGAAAGGAAATGGGAAAGAAGGGAAGGAAAATGTGTTATAGAAATAATTAGTGTTTTTTTTTTTTTTTTTTGAGAGAGAGAGAGAGAGAGAGAGAGAGAGAGAGAGAGAGAGAGAGAGAGAGAGAGAGAGAGAGAGAGAGAGAGAGAGAGAGAGAGAGAGAGAGACATGTCTTATCACCTCAGCCTCTCATCTTTATCTCTTAATAGTGACGTGAGGGGAAAATTATCTCTCTTAATATTGCATTTTATTTCACTTCCTATTTTCGTTTCCTTTCTTTTCTTCTTTTTTATTGTATTTCTTTACTAACCTGTTATTCTTCTCCTTTTGACTCCTCCTCCTCCTCCTCCTCCTCCTCCTCCTTTTCTTCTTCTTCTCTGTCATTCACTCACCGAAGAATGTCCACGCGAAGATAAGCGAAAGAAGGAAGAGGAAGAGGAGAAAAGAGAAAGCAAAGTTAGGAGTGTAATGGGAGGGAAAACTGGGGGAGGGAGGAACATGGGAGGGGAAAAAGGGGGGAGGGAAGGTTTGCACTGTTACAACCATAATAAAAATCCCACTTATAACCAACATTATTTCCCCCCTTTCCCCTCCCCCCTCCTTTCCTCTCGACCCAGTTTCCCTCCTTCTCTCTCTCTTTTTCTTCTCTTTTCCTTTTATCTCCAAATCCCCCGTCCTCTTCTTCGCTTTCCCTTCTCCTGTTCCTCTCTCTCTTTCTCCCTCCGCCTCCCCTCTCTCCCTCCTCTCTCGGCTGGGGCTGAAGCTGATTCAGGGCGTGGCTGGCAGGATCTGAGCGTTCTGACTCGCCTCCACAGACAGACTTGGTGGTGGTGGTGGTGGTGGTCGTGGTGGTGGCGGTGAGGTAAGAGGAGGAGTGGTAGCTGTGGTGATGTTGGTATTGGTGGTGGTGAAGGTGGTGTTAAAGTAGTAGTAGTAGTAGTAGTAGTAGTAGTAGTGGTAGGAATGGTGGTGACGTTAGTGGTGGTGTAATGTAGTGGAGTAGTAGTAGTAGTAGTGGTAGTAGTAGTAGTAGTAGCATTTAAAATCCTGTCATAACACATAACACAGCAATACTTTACTATAGCGCCAAAACAACTGCACTCCTCCTCACCAGAGCTTCCCAAAACACTTCTAAGAACATTGGAATAATCCTTGAATCTTGTCCTCGTCTACATAAACACGCCCTGAATCCTTAAATCTCTTCTTTTAACCCGAGAGTTCCCAAACAGTTACACATGCTCCCAGGAATACTAAGGAATATTTTCACAGGTAAAGTTGAGCTGTTGTTTTCATCATGTACTCTTAATAGTAAATAATTTGTCTGTATTCTCAATTTCTGCTTCTCATATGAGCAAGTTATAGGAAGTTCTCTCATTATCTTTTTTTCATGACGTATTACAGAGACTAGCCAAGAAAAAAATGGGTAGAAAAGAACTAATCAAGTTACCGTTCCCAATATGTCAGAAAACGAATAAAAAAATATTGTCTAATTTACGTATGGTCTAAAAACTCCGCTCTTATAACAGGTGAATTCGTAGGAAGGAGGAAAAACAAACAGGTAGAGAGTTCTGATGTTTACCAGTGGCAGGGATGAAAGAGCAGGTACCGCTGAAGTTATCATATCAAGGTGATAGTATAACAAGGATTCTGAAGTAGAGAGAAAAATGCCTTTGGGTTTGCCAGTGGAAGGGATAAGAGAGTAAAGTTACCTTTGAAGTTATATTAAAGATGTTTTCGTGATTTTGGTGATAGTTCAACAAGTATTCTGTATATTTAGTGAGAAAGGTACTCGTACGTTTGCTAGTGAAAGGGATGAGAAAGTGAAGATACCGTAAGTTATACCAAGAGTGTTTGCGTGATTTTAGTGATAGTTTAACAAGGATTATAAAAAGTTCATGAGAAAAATAGCCTTACGTTTACCAGTGAATTGAAGAACCGAAGATACCGCTGAAGTTATACCAAGAGTGTTTTTGTCATTTTAGTCATAGTTTAACAAGAATCACAAATAGTTCACCAGGAAAATACCATTAAGTTTGCCAGCGAAAGGGATGAAAGAGTGAGGGTACCGCTGGTTTTAGTGATAGTGTAACAAGGATATTAAATAGTTAATGAGAAAAAATATCCATGAGAACGAGAGTAATCATCCCAGCGGCCTTTGAAAACACTCCTGATGAGATGAACGTTTAAGAATATGAGTCGTAATGTCAATATCGGAATTTCTCTTTTTTATTTCTTTATGCCAACGTTCACGTGACGCGGGTGTGCTGGCGTCACGGGGCCACGTCAATATACACGAACTACTTCTCCAATTAGTATCAATCGTTAAGGGTTCACAAGTCAGCCAGACGAAGCACAATAGTCTACGTAGTTGGAAGGCTTGTCGATAAAGGACGGCTCTCGCATTATATTACTACCTGTCACCTGTATACGACGGAACAGCGCTGGTATGTTTAATTCTACGCTTACCTTTTTGGTGGAGGAAGAACAGAGCAGTGGAATGTAGTGTTAAGCAGTGAGGGTGGATTATACGTCTGGTGGAACAATGAGAGTGGGCTAGTGAGAGGATGGAAAAGTGAATGTGGAATAGGATGAAGGTGGCAAAGACTAACGGTTGCTAATGGTGGAGCAGTAATGACAGAAAAAGGTAAAAATGGAACAATGGGGATAGAAAAGACAGATGGTGAAACAGGAAGGGTGGAAAAGAGTGAGAGGGAGAGTGGAATAGTAAAGATGCAACAGGGTAGGACAGCGTGATAGTGGAAGTGACAGTGGAACAGAAGCAGGGAGGAACAGAGTGGTTATAGAACAGTGGTGGTAAAACAGTGAGAGAAAAACAATGAAGATAGAAAAGTAGGATGGTTAATCTTTGAGGTGGAAAACTGAGGATGGAAAAAGAGAAAATAGTACAAAAGGGCAAAATGGAAGAAGGGAGGAATACAGAAAATGGAATAAACTTTCAGAATAGAACAGTGAGAAAAAAACAAAGAGAGTAAAGCAGGAGGATAGAACAGTGAGGATAAAACAATGAGTAAAAAATAAGAATGTAACAAAGTAGGAGAGAAAGAATAGAAAAAAAAGGTGATATGATAGAATAGGAAGGGTGAAAAATAGGGAGATAGAACAGTGAGGGTAACACACTATTTCTGGGTGACGTCAGATGATAAATGACTCACTTCTCTCCATGACAGACGGAATTCACGACCACCTCTCCCTCTCCCTCTCTCTCTCTCTCTCTCTCTCTCTCTCTCTCTCTCTCTCTCTCTCTCTCTCTCTCTCTCTCTCTCTCTCTCTCGTTCGTCATTATTTTATGTATGGAAATACTATTCATCAGATCCCGTTCCTATATGTGTATAAGAGAGAGAGAGAGAGAGAGAGAGAGAGAGAGAGAGAGAGAGAGAGAGAGAGAGAGAGAGAGAGAGAGAGAGAGAGAGAGAGAGAAACACCACACGGCAACATCTCCGAATATAACAAAAAATTCAGACACACATACATAAAAAAAAAACAACCATTATTCATCTTTTCCGCACCTGATTCACCTCAAATCATTAAGGGAGACAGGTGAAGCAGGAGGAGGAGGAGGAGGAGGAGGAGGAGGAAAGAAGGCGGCAGGAGGGACAGGTCAGGGCTTAAAGGATGGAGAGAAAAAACGAGAGGGAATTTTGGAGTGGAAAGGCATTTAGGAAGAGAGGGAAGGAGGGATGGAAGGAGTGAAGGAGTGAAGGAGGGAGGGAAGGATGAAGGGAAAAAGTCAAAACCAAGAGGAGCATCCCAGTGAAGGAGGAGGATATGAAGGATTAAGGCGTGGGAGGAAAGAGAGATAAAAGATACTTGTGAAAAATATGATAAAAAATTTGTGGGAGATTTTTTTAAAGTTTTTATCGAAATGTGAAAAGATGAAGAAGAAAACGAAGTGAAAGCGAGAAGGAGAATGAAAAGGAAATGAGGGAGGAAAGTTTTATGATGGAGAAAGAAGAGGAAATAGGGAACAGAAGAAGAGAGTGAAGTTTTTAGGAAGGAAAATGAAGACCATAAGAGACGTGAAGGAAAAAGAAAAGAAAAATGAGAGAATTAAGTTTCAAGGAAAAAGAAAAGGGAATGGTGTGAAGGAAAGAGGAGAAGGACAAAAGAAAATAATGAAGTTTAAGCAGAAATTTAATGGAGAGGAGAAAATTAAAGGAAGAAGAAAAGGAGAACATATGAAGAGAAATAAAGGTAAGAATACAAGAAGGAAACAAGAGAAATACAATAAAATAATGAAGTTTAAGCAGAAAGAATAGAGAAGAAAGAAGAAAGGAAAGGAGAGAATGAGAGAAAAAAGGAAGGGAGAACAAGTGAAGAGAAATGAACGTACAAATGCAAGAAGGAAGGAATAGAGAAGGAGAAACTAAATGGAAGAATAAGAGGAGCGATTAGAGGAATGAGGAAGAAGAATTAAGAAGTAGACAGAGAAAGAAAATTAAATGGTGTGAAGGAAAAGGAGAAAATAAAGGAAAAACAGAGAACAAGAGAGGAGAAAAGAAATGAAAAGAGGAAGTAAGAGAGAAGAGGTGAATGAAGGAAAATAAGCTTAAGAATACAAGAAGAAAAGAGAGCAAGAAATTGAAAGGAGGAATAAGAGAAAGGATTATAGTAATGAGAAACAAGAATTAAGAAGTGGAGGGAGGAATAAGAGACAGAAGAGAAAGGAGGACAGAGAAAGAGAGGAAAAAGGGGAATGTGAGGGGAGGTGAAGCAAGGCAGGTGAGGGGAAGGGATAGGCGCAGCTCATTAGACCAATAGCAGGTGTGTTCAGGTGTGTGAGAAAAAAGGTAAGGTTACTTCTGACTCCCTTTCTTGCCCAGGTACAGATTTACATAAAGGTGCGAGCCTGAGGTTCCTTATTAAAGGTCTCCTCTTTGTGTATTTGTTTATCAAGATCTGGGTGGAGTTCATTGTGTTTTGTTTCCTTCCTTTATTCGTTCATCTGTTCATTTTATTTCATTCATTCGTTTATTCGTTCTTCTTTATTTCGTCTAACTTGTTGTTTTAGAAAAGAGTTGTTTTGTTTTCTCAGTAGCTTCTAGTTTGTTGTTTTTACATCGGCAGTAGTAGTAGTAGTAGTAGTAGTAGTAGTAGCAGCAGTAGCAGAAGTAGCAGTAGCAGTATACCACCACCACCACCACCACCGCCACCACAAGCTACAAGTACAACAAGCAAGTCAAACTCTTCCAGCACGTTTTCCTGCACTCGGAGTTTGGCGAGAGGCGAGGCTTCCAAAAAAAAAAAATCTCTCATCCCAGACATGTTATTCTCTCTCCAGGAAGTTACGTCGACACGCCCTGATCACCTTCAATACAGTTTCCAGTAATGATTCCAGTTATGAAAATCCAGAAGGGTTTCCTAATTGGGTCCCCGTCGCGTTGAGGGAAGAAGACCGGGAGGAGGAGGAGGAGGAGAAAGAGAAGATAGGAGAGTAGAGGAAAAAGGAAGAAAGTCGAAGGAAAAAGACAAAAACTGAGAATATGATGAAAGGGAGAAGAAAACATCAGGAGGAAAAGATGAAAGGACAAGCAAGAGAAAGTAAGAAAGATAGTAGACAGAAAGAAGACAAGGATGAAAATGGAGACGGAAAGGAGAGGGAGAAGGAAAATAGCACGGAGGAAGGAAGAGACTGACAGAGGAGCGAGATAAAGTGTAAGAAATATAGGAGACAAGAAAGAAGACAAGGATGAGAATAGAAATTGAAGGAAAGAGGAGAAAATTAAAAGAAAAAGATAGACAAAGAGAATGAAGACACGAATGAGAATAAGGAGGCAAGGAAGAAAGAAGAGAAACTAAAAGACAGGAGACGAAATTAACTCAAGGATGAGGATGAAGAGGGAAGGAAGGAGGAAGCAAGAAGGAGGAAAAAGTAAAAGAGATAGACAAGGAAGATGTGACAAGGATGAGAATAAAGAGTGGAAGAAGGAGGAAGCAAGAAATGAAGAAAGAAGAGAAAGGAAAGGGAAAGAAGTAAGAAATGATAAAGTAGAGTCAGATTAAAAAAAAAAAAAGCAGATTGAAACATTAGATTACGGAAGCGAAGGAAGGGAGGAGGGAGAGGAGAAAGATGAAGGAGTGGGAGTTGAGAGGGAAGAGAGGGATACATCGTGGAGTGTATAAAGAGAAGGAATGAGAGGGGTATCAGGGAAGAGTGTTGTGATAACCAAATCTGCGTTGCTAATGGTGATGTGGAAAGATTGGAGATGTGATAGCGGGTTCTGTCTCTCCGTTCTTCTCGTGTTGTCTTTCTGTCCTCTTTAGCCTTCTTTATCATTAACTTCTTATTTTCAACTTTCTCTCACTTTATTTTCACTTTCATCTTTCTCTCTTGCTTTATTTTTGTATTTCATTTCCATATACTTCTTTATATTTTATCATTATTTAGAATTTTATCACATTTCACTTTAATCTTCTTTCCTACTATCAAATTTTACTTCTTTACATTTTTCCCCTCCTTTGTATCTCCTCCTCCTCCTCCTCCTCCTCCTCCTCCTCCTCCTCCTCCTCCTCCTCCTCCTCCTCCTCTGTCAAGACAAGGATGGTTACTCTTTCTTGATGAACAAACAAACAGGATTCTACTAAAACAACTCATAATTAACTCGTGGGAAGATTATGTTATGAGACAAACCATCCCTCCTCCTCTTCTTCTTCTTCTTCCTCCTCCTCCTCCTCCTCCATTTCTTTTTTTTATCATTTTTGTCTATTTTTTCTGCTACTTCTTTCCTCTCCTTCCCTCCTCCCCTCTGTGTCACCCTAACGAGTTTCTTCTTTCCTTCCTTTCTTCCTTCCTGACTCGTCCTCTCCTCTCCTCTCCTCTCTCTCCCTCTCTTTCTCCTTAACATTCACAAATATTTTCCTTTTCTCATTCCTACACACTTTCCTTCTCTCCTCTCCATTTCCAAGTTAGCTTCCTCCTTCTCTCCTCTCCTTCATTCCCTCCTTCTTCCCTCCTTTCCTCCAGAGCAGACTTCTTACCTAACCAACCACACTCATCCCTTCTCAACCAGCCTTTATCTCTCTCTCTCTCTCTCTCTCTCTCTCTCTCTCTCTCTCTCTCTCTCTCTCTCTCTCTCTCTCTCTCTCTCTCTCTCTCTCTCTCTCTCACGTCCCCGACACTTTCACTCTTCCCTAACACTCTGATAAGATTAAGTTCGTCTCTTCACCCTACTCTTCTCTTCCTTTTCTCTCTCTAATCAATACTCAGCGCCATCTATTGAGAAAAATGGGATCCAGTTATTAGTAAAAAATCAGGCGATCAGAAATTGTTGTGGTGATGAAAAATGTTAGTAAATTTGAGAAATACGTATTTTTCCCTTTTTTTTATTTTCTTTATCGTCATTAATTATATCTTTGGATTATATTTAATGTTTAATGCGATAATTTAGGCCTCTCTCTCTCTCTCTCTCTCTCTCTCTCTCTCTCTCTCTCTCTCTCTCTCTCTCTCTCTCTCTCTCTCTCTCTCTCTCTCTCTCTCTCACCTTTAATCACTGAAACACAAATTCCTCACATGCAAATTAATACTAAATGATAATAACTGTCTATAATTATCGCCAATAAACATCAAGAAAATTATCACTACTTAATGATGACAAACTGGATGATAATAGGGATCTTAACACACACACACACACACACACACACACACACACACACACACACACACACGTGCGCACACACAAACCATTCACTCACCTGATCACATAATTCACTCACCTGGCCTTGATTGCTCCTGACTCACCTGAAAAGAGAGGAAATAATAGTGAATAAACTGGTTCATTCACTCCAGAACACAAGTGTGAATTAAATAAATCTAAAATAATGATGAATATTTAATGTAAAATACCAGGAGCAATATGCATTATACAACAGGTCATTAATCCCACTTTATCTGTACACCATCATTAGCACACTCAGATTAAACAAGCATAACTTTCCCATTAAAATTCTGAATCCTTCTTTTGACAATCCTCTTCCGGATCTGGCAACTTCGGAGGTCTTCTTCTTTTCATTTATTTAACCTTTCTAGTTGTCCTTGACCAGAGTCCCTCCTATGGAAAACTACAAATGTACTACCTTTGAATACCTGTGAACACCTGAAGGGACCTGAAGATACCTGAGGACAACGGGACATAAATGGACATACATGAAAAAAATTACATCGTGGACAAATGAGAACATCAAGGAATAGCTTATAACACCTGGAAAATCTTAGGGGACATCTAAAGATAGCTGGAGCATAACAGGGCATACCGGGATGACTGAGGACACTGGGAGAAGCTAAGGACACCGAGAGATAACTGAGGACATGAGTGGATGAGTGGGCATACCTAGAGACAAATGGGGAAAGGTAGGAAAGGTGAACTGAAATATTCTGAAAGTTTAATTTGCTCAAGTGTCTAGATTTCCCCAGTGTCCAAATTTGTCGTGTCCTAACGTGGTGAATTACTGTCCAAGATACGGAGATGATCACTTAACAATTTAACGATTTAATGAAAGAAAGGTACAAACATGGGAATAGAACAAAAACAGGGGGCGTTGGAGAACACAAAAGAAGAAAATGACAGTAAACAAGGAGTAAAAACGTACCTATGAGACAACACATAATTAATCCAATACTTCTGAGCCTTCAAGTCTTCCTTCACTGCCAACAGAAGTCGAATAAAGAAAGGACATGTCAGAGATTACGAACTAAGACAAATATCCGTAATTATCGTCCTCTGAAAAAGAAAACAAGATTAAAACATCACAATGGATTAGGTGTTTGTGTGTTTTGAACTCAGTGACTCAGCCAGGAGTGTCAAGGGGTCAATGGAGGGTGTAAGATGAGGTCAGGTCATTCTCTCCCTCAGGTCACGCACTCGAGTCAGGTAAGGACAATTATCCGCGGTAAATTAGGTCAGGTCGCTGCAGTTTGGTCTGGGTGTGACGGAGACAGATCGAGGTCAGTTCAGCCTCACCTTGACTGCACACACACACACACACACACACACACACACTTTAATGTTCACTCCACCTCCACTACTACCACTTCACCACGCCACCATTACGCCATAAAACCACTCCATTACGTACTGAGCTGATCCACATACACACACACACACACACACACACACACACGTCCCTCTCTCATCACTAACCAAGACAAACACTTCCTTATTACAATACGAACAAAACAAGCCAAAAATATGAAAAAGCAAGACCTCAACAAATATGGAAACTTAACATTGTAAAACAGAAAAATAAGTATGTAGATTATAATAAAAAAATAAGGACTACTACTACTACTACTACTACTACTACTACTACTACTACTACTACTATTACTACTACTATTACACCTGTCTTTACTACCCACCATTCCCTTTACAATCCTATATCTCTTACTTCACATTAAACAGTGCACCGTATCACAGTTATTTTCGTAAGGACAAATAATCCTACTACTGCTTGTTCTTCCTTTGTTTTTTGCTGTTCCTACTACCACTACTACTACTCCAGCCTTTGCCGCAACCACCACCACCACCACCACGGCAACAAGGAGGGAAGGGCGGGGTTCACATCAGCTTTAGGCCAACACACCCTGGATGGTCTAAGGGGAAGACTACCTGGCTCTCCTCCTCCTCCTCCTCCTCCTCCTCCTCCTCCTCCTCCTACTTCTGCTTCTTCTCTCTCCTCCTCCTCCTGTTTCTCCGCTTCCGCCCCTCTTTCTCTTACTTCTCTCCGTTTTTCTTCCTCATGTGACTTTTTTTTTCTCTTTCATTCTCTCCTGTGTTCCTTGTTTCTCTTCTTTACGTACATATTTAACGTATTTTTTCTTCATCCGCCCTTGTATTTCTCCTTGACCTCCTTCCACTGACCTATCACAATTGACTTCACCTTAGTGTGTGTGTGTGTGTGTGTGTGTGTGTGTGTGTGTGTGTGTGTGTGTGTGTGTGTGTGTGTGTGTGTGTGTGTGTGTGTGTGTGTGTGTGTGTGTGTGTGTGTGTGTGTGTTAGTGACCCAATCATCTACTCCAGTTCTTGAAAATCAGCGGCTGGTTGGTTCCTTTGACAAGTGGAGAGATGAGCGTGCCCAATGAACTGAAGGTGGAAAGGAACGCCTGTGTGAGTGTTCAGTGGAGGGCGACAGGGAGAGGTGGGCGAGGGGGCGAGGCCAAACACTCCTCCTGAAGGGCGTGAGTGAAGGAGGAAGCAAAGGAGAGGTCATGAGGGTACTTCTTCGGGTTCTCTTCAGGTTCCTCCTCCTTGGCTTGTACAGAATTACCTGAAGTGAGTCGCCTGGAGGAGCTGCTATGAATCCTGATCGACCACGTGATGTACTGGTCCGTCTCTCGATGGTGTGACATCCTCTTAACTTCTCTTACCGCCCCTCTTACTTACTCTTGCTTCGTTTACGGCCTCTTCATCTTCTGGTTTCTTGTATCTCCTCTGACTCCTGTTTCCTCGTCTTCCTCTTGTTCCTCTTGTCGTGTCTTAGTGTGACGTCCTCTTAATTCTTCTTATCTCTCTTAATCTTGTTTCGTATCTTTGTCTTCCTCTTGTGGGTCTACGAAGAGTGTGGGTCAGTGAAGAGAGTGACAGCCTCCTTCCTATTTTTTCCTTCTTTTCTTCCCTATTGTCACTGTCATTGCAGTAGTAGTAGTAGTAGTAGTAGTAGTAGTAGTAGATGTCAGGGTGTGGATGTGCTAGGGAGTTGAGCTAGCACAAGTAGTAGTAGTAGTAGTAGTAGTAGTAGTAGTAGTAGTAGTAGTAGTAGTAGTAGTAGTAGTAGTAGTAGTAGTAGCAGTAGCAGCAGCAGCAGCAGCAGTAGTAGTAGTAGTAGAAGTATTTTCACCATTTCGTATATCATACATGTCTGTCATTAACTTCTATTTTTTTTTTTTATCCTCCACTCACTACCTTCCTGGAAGCGACATCGACAAACAAAACACGAACAAAAGCCTTACACCTGCAACTTTCCTTTACCTCCACGCACAGCAGGCGTCGCGCATGAAGTGATAAAACGTCAAAAATGTAAGTTATTCTTGCGACGAACGACATCCCGAGGGGTGGAGCGTACATAGCCTGCGACTGGAGGAAAGAACGGCAAGAATCCCACCACTGCCACTATTTGTGCTGCTACCTTGTATCCCACCACTGCCAACATTTGTGCTGCTACCTTCTATCCCACCACTGCCAACATTTGTGCTCGAACCCTGTATCCCACCGCTGCCACCATTTGCGCCTGAGAGTCTGCAAGCCACGGGAGGAAAGGAGGACACAAGGTGGAGCAGATGCCACCTGTGACGCCCACCTGACATGACCCACGGCTGCCATCTCTCACTAGGGGAAGCGGAATCCCAAGACGCCTCGGGGAAAAATTGTTGTCAGCCACCTTGGTCCTGAGCCGCGCATACCTAATAGCACCAGGCAACTCCGATACGAGAGAGAGAGAGAGAGAGAGAGAGAGAGAGAGAGAGAGAGAGAGAGAGAGAGAGAGAGAGAGAGAGAGAGAGAGAGAGAGAGAGATTGTATATACGATGACAATGATATGAAAAGACAGAAAAATATGCATAAGCCGGAATTGTGAGAAACTGGGAAGTGAAAGACGAGGAGGAGGAGGAGGAGGAGGAGGAGGAGGAGAGGAGGAGGAGGAGGAGGAGGAGGAGGAGGAGGAGGAGGAGGAGGAGGAGGAGGAGGAGGAGGAGGAGGAGGAGGAGGAGGAGGAGGCCTGAAAGATAGAAAGGTGTGGCTGGGCACTGGGAAGAAGTGGAGCAAGAGACATGTAGAAGAACCAAAAGAAAGAGAAGGAGGCAGAAAGAGGAGTAAAGAGACGCATATTTGACTGCACTGTGACAGAAAGGAAGAGAGAGGAGGAGGAGGAGGAGGAGAGAGGGGAAGAAAAGGAGGAAGATGAGGAGGAGGAGGAGGAGGAGGAGGAGGAGGAGGAGGAGAATTAAAGCGACGTCGAAAAGGAATACGAGAAAAGAGTTAAAATGAAAAGGGAGAAGAAAAACAAGAACAAGAACAAAAACAAAAACAAAAACGAGAAGACCAAGAAAAGAACAAGAACAAGAAGGAAGTGTAAAAAAAAATAAAAGCGCAAAAAGTAGTTGTAGAGGATAAAATTAAATAGTAAAAATCCGTAAGACCAATCAAATCACACACACACACACTCACACACACACACACACACACACACTCATGAGCACCTCCAAGCCCTCACCACCGTCAGGATAAGCGGTGGTAAGCTCGACACACACGATTTATGCGTACATGAGCGTAAATCTTGGAGGCAGGATAATGTCTCCGTGTGTATGTATGACAGCGAATGGCCAGGAAGAGGAGGAGGAGGAGGAGGAGGAGGAGGAGGAGGAGGAGGAGGAGGATGTGTAAGAGTTGATGGTAAAAATAGGTAAGAAAGTTATTATCTCTCTCTCTCTCTCTCTCTCTCTCTCTCTCTCTCTCTCTCTCTCTCTCTCTCTCTCTCTCTCTCTCTCTCTCTCTCTCTCTCTCTCTCTCTCTCTCTCTCTCTCTCTCTCTCTCTCTCTCTCATCACGGCTCAAAATTTACCTCACTCTCGCTATTTTCGGCTTATATTCCTAGTCATTAATATTTTGTTCCTTCCGGGTATTTTAACAAGGTAATTTAATCATTCGTTTGCTTCCTTCTCTTTTTTCCTCTCTCTCTAATTATCTTTACCTCAAGATTTACCTCATCTTGCTAATCTATTTGCTGTAATTTGAAGGTTGTCTTAAATTAGCACAGCGCTCTCTCTCTCTCTCTCTCTCTCTCTCTCTCTCTCTCTCTCTCTCTCTCTCTCTCTCTCTCTCTCTCTCTCTCTCTCTCTCTCTCTCTCTCTCTCTCTCTCTCTCTCTCTCTGGCACTCCATCAATTTTTCAAAGGCATCCTCTCACTCGACCTCAAGTGTTCATGAAGCTCCGAATAGCGAGTTTAATTCAACAACACAAACTCTGAAGTCTAATCCTATTCTCACTTTTTCATCTTTCTTTCCCTCTTTTATTTCTTTCCTCTCACTCGCTTCTCTTTCTTTTCTCTCTCTTCTTGTCCACGAATATTAATCCCTTCCTCAATCTGCCTTTCCATGATCGCTATTCCTCCTCCTCCTCCTCCTCCTCCTCCTCCTCCTTCTCCTCCTCCTCCTCCCCCTTTTCTTCTTCTTCCTCCTCCTCTGAGTTCCTTCTATTCGTCGAAGCAGAGTTTCTATGTCATCAGTTTTATCCTGAATTGTCGCTTTATTGATCCTGCAGACCCTTATGAGGAGGAAGAAGAGGAAGAGGAGGAGCAGGACGGTGAGATGCGAAGAAAACGAGGCAATTGTCATCATAATCTCCTGAACTATTTGTCATTTCCCTCTTCCTGTTTCTCCTTATCCTGTATGTTGTGCTGCTCTCATTATTATTATTATTATTATTATTATTATTATTATTATTATTATCATTATTAATACGGCTGTGTTTCTGCACGTGTTTATTAATCTATTCAGTCTTTTAGTGTTCTTTTACACGGCTCTTCAAGTATTTCCTTATCTCAGCCACGTCATTTCTCATTGTTCTAATATTCTGTTTTATGTGGGCAATGTTGCTCCATTTTTCTTATTCCTACAAATCATTCTCAGTTTTATTATACCTGTCACATGTTATCGGATATTTCCTTTACTTTTTTATTCCTTTTTTCTTTCAACTTTATTCATGCATATACGTCACACATGTACGAAAATCTTTTCTTTTACACCTTTTTCACCTTTCCATTACAGCGCTGACACTTCTCACCCTATACAACATCACACATTGACTCATTAAACCTGTCAACATGTTACTTTCCACTCTCTATCTCACCCTATTACACACTATTTCTTCTCACCCTAAATCACCCTGCACACACTAATGTTATCTTTCACTTCTTTTCCTCACCTTGCAACACCCTATACCTGTCTTTATTATAACCTCTAGTATCTTGTAAGAACTCAACTCTGCCATATCCAATTGTTTTACCTACCTGCCACCCTGCCACACACCTGTCCTGCCACGCATCTCCCTTACCATACACACCTTTCACCTCTCTATCTGCACCCTACTTAATCCCCAGCCTGACCCGTAACACCTGCTCCCTAACACCCTAACACTCCCCCAGTTCACGCCACATCACTCTGGAGAAGAAAGGGGAAAAGGGGAGACGCCAGTTCGTAACATTTCAATCCTTCCCTCTCTCTTTTTCTCTCCCTCCGTCTCTCTCTCCGTCCTTCCTCCTCCTCTCTTGCAGTAGGATAAGCCGCCACGGTTCTGCTCAGCGGTGGAAACTCATGGGATTCAATTCATTCTACTCGTTCATCTCGCCGTCTTCAAATTGAGGAATGAGAGAAACGTGCCACATGGAAAATATTAGAGTAGTTCCCCCTCGTAATAGTGATGAAGAAAGTGGGAAGAGGTGACCTAGTTTCTCGTGATGGTATCGTTGGTGCGTATAGTAAGAATAGAAGTTTAGAAGTTGTAGTGGTGGTGGTGGTAGTAGTAGTAGTAGTAGTAGTAGTAGTAGTAGTAGTAGTAGTAGTAATAGTAGTAGTAGTAGTAGTAGTAGTAGTAGTAGTAGTAGTAGTAGTAGTAGAGGAAAATGGAGAATCGACGTTGCTTTTTGGAAGTGATATTAAATGTAGTAGTAGTAGTAGTAGTAGTAGTAGTAGTAGTAGTAGTAGTAGTAGTAGTAGTAGTAGTAGTAGTAGTAGCAGTAGTAGTAGTAGTAATAGTGGCAATAGTTATCGTTTCTAGGTGTTAATTGGCACACACACATCTGAGTAATTACACTAAGAGCGCGAGGTGTTCTGATTAATTACATACATCTGTGAATGAGTCAACATAAACTAAATTATTCACGTATATTTCACTGCATCCCGTCCGCTAAGATTTCCTCCATTTAATACTACACTTATACAAATTTCACACAAGTAAATTAATTTCTCTAACATCATGATAACATTCAATCTTTTTTTTTTATTACATTCTTTATCGTTCTATTCCACTGTGCTTATCCAAATTTCACACGAGTACATTTCTTTTTCTAATACTATTACAACTTCCATTTTTTTTTTTATCCCCTCTCATTCAGTTCCTATGATAAAATCTCCCTCACCAAATGCTACACTAAAACAGCTACACTGAACACATTGCAAATAAGAAGTAAACAAGGCAAAGTGAGAATACACACAAAAATTCCATAAAGCTTATCATATATTATTTTTCATTGTATATTTATGTTTTCCTCACCAAGTACTGCTGGAAACCAAATATCAATCACAGTGAACCCGCCACACTAAGCACACTGCAAATAGAAAATAAACATACCAAATAAAAAAAAAAGGAAATACACACCTTAAACTTATCATATTACATTATTTTTCCTTATAAATTATATCTACATTTTCCTCACATTGCAAGTAAAAATACATGTAATCATCTTATTCCACAACCTTTATCATATACTAGTTTTCCCTCACATATTTCAGTCTCCCTCAATATGTACTGGACTAAACCAATCAGTCCTACGTCACCAATCACAGGATCTCATAAAAAACAGAGGCCAGTGATCAAGTGTGATTGGAAATGATACAGTCATGACACAAACAGCAAACAGTGAGGTGGAGTGGCGAAGTGGACTGATATGTCAATACCTGCATAACTAGGTACACAGGTGGGGCACGTGTGTGTGTGTGTGTGTGTGTGTGTGTGTGTGTGTGTGTGTGTGTGTGTGTGTGTGTGTGCTTTATCTTCCCCTCCCTTTCCCTTTGTACGAATATATTAGTACAGTAAAAAAAAATGTATTATCTGGATGTAACAGTATCAATAGAAGCATCATACATATTGCTTCAAAACTATGTAAATGAAAGTAACATGGTGTTCTTTAAATATTTTGACCGAATATTTATAAAAGTATAGATAGAAAAGACTAATATACGAGTAAATAGAATAGATATATAGATAGATAGATAGATAGATAGTTGGAGAGGTACACAGATAAATAGAGACAGATAGATAGATAAATAGACAACTACATGGAAAGAGAGATAGATAGATAAATAGGTAGATAGATGAATAAACGAGATACAATTAACAACACAAATACACTAGACATACTGTATTAGGACAGGTAAAACAACAAGATACATATAAATAGGATGCAAAAAAAAATTCAGTTGAGTAAATAATTGAGTTGAGATAAAAGAGTTGAGAAAAAAATGAGAAAAACCCAGAGAGAGACAAAATTCCCCGAGAGAGAGAGAGAGAGAGAGAGAGAGAGAGAGAGAGAGAGAGAGAGAGAGAGAGAGAGAGAGAGAGAAACAGGTAAACAATTAAACTTTCCAGGAGAGAAATTTGATCCGGCACAGAAGGTATTCACTTTTCCTTTTTTTTCCTGAATTTTCATTGGTACGAAAAGAAAAAGGAAAAGAAAACAAGTACACTCATTATTCTCTCTCTCTCTCTCTCTCTCTCTCTCTCTCTCTCTCTCTCTCTCTCTCTCTCTCTCTCTCT
Organism: Scylla paramamosain; assembly: GCF_035594125.1. Classification (NCBI taxonomy): domain Eukaryota; kingdom Metazoa; phylum Arthropoda; class Malacostraca; order Decapoda; family Portunidae; genus Scylla; species Scylla paramamosain. Next base: position 8,707,120 of record NC_087188.1, read on the forward strand.
CTCTCTCTCTCTCTCTCTCTAAAAAGACGTGACATTTATCATTCATCACTAACATACATTTTTCTTGCAGTTTTCATGTTTTTCTTTTCCCATTTTTTTTTTTTTTTCCTTCGTGTTAACATTTTCGAAACACGTCACTTTCTTGTCACTCTCATGGAATATTCTTGCCCACTACATGTCCATCACTTTCTCTCTCTTCTTTCTTTCCTTCTTTTATCGCCCTCTTTCTCTTTATCCCCGTATTTCGCTCAGTTTCTCTCCTCCTCTATCTCTTCTTTTCCTAGTTTTTTTCTCATATTTTCCTCGTTATTCATTTCTTTATCTCTCCTTCCTCTTTCTCTCCCCTCCTCTCTCTCATTTTCCTTTCTTCTCTCCGCTCTTTGAAACTTTTTTTCCCTTCCTTCATCCCTTTCCTCGCCCTTCGCCTTTCTCTCCTCTTCCTCCTCTGTTTCTCCTCTCTTCTCTCTCTCTCTCTCCTATTCATCCCAGCCACTCCTCTCACCTTTTTTTCCTTGTTCTCTCACTCCCTCGATCCATCCCTCTTTCCCCCTCCTCCTCCTCCTCTTCCTCCTCCTCCTCCCTTACTTCCGGCCAACCCCATTCCTCTCCCACAGCGGCCTTGAGCTCTCTCTCTCTCTCTCTCTCTCTCTCTCTCTCTCTCTCTCTCTCTCTCTCTCTCTCTCTCTCTCTCTCTCTCTCTCTCTCTCTCTCATTCGTCTTCTACATGTTGAAATTAGTGATGAAGAGGGACAGATTTTTCCTTTTTCTTTTTTTTTTCCTTTTTTTTCAGGGGACGAAAGGAAAGGGGAAAAATCCTATTGAGGAATGGCGGAGAGGAAACCTTCCCTTTAAAATGTCTTATCCTAAATTCAATTACGTCCATTTTTTTATCAACTTCCTTCAATTCTCCTTCGAAGTCTGTCCTCTATTCCTCGTTTCTCCTCTTTCCTTCTTCTCTTCTTCCTCTCTCTTTTTCTCCTTTTTTCACTTCCTGGTGTGAGATATTTTTTTTATTTCCTCCTTTTTTTCTTTTCCTTTTTCTTTTTTTCTTCCTACGTGTTTCTCTTTCCCATATTGTGCTTTTCCTCATCCATTCAGACCTTCATCTTCTTTTCTTTACTTCTCGTCATTCTTATCGCTTATCCTCTCTCTCTCTCTCTCTCTCTCTCTCTCTCTCTCTCTCTCTCTCTCTCTCTCTCTCTCTCTCTCTCTCTCTCTCTCTCTCTCTCTCTCTCTCTCTCTCGTTTTCATTCTTTGTAGTGTTTCAATTTTTTCTCTTTCCCTTTTGACTTATTCTATTCTACATTATATTATCTTTATTTATTATTCTCCTCTTCTCTTTATTCCTCTCATTCTGTCTACCTGCTTCCCGTTTCTCCGTTTTCTTCCTTTGTTGTGCCTCATTTTCTTTGTCCTTCACCCCTGCGGCAGAGGGAAAGGAAGGGGGAGTAAAGGGGAAGGAAGGCGGAAGGGAGAAGGGGAAGGGAAGGGGGACTGCGGCAAAGAAGATAGACAGACATGCAATTGAAATAAAAACAACAATCAGCCTAACAATTAATCTCTCTCTCTCTCTCTCTCTCTCTCTCTCTCTCTCTCTCTCTCTTCCGGTTAGCCTTAATCTTTTTCCCTTCATCTTCCTCCTTCCTTTCCTTCCCTCTTCCTACCCATCTCTCCTTCCTACTCTTCTTTCCCCTCCTTCTTCCCTCTTTCCTCTCTCTCTCTCTCCCTTCCACCTCTCTTTTCTGGCTCTCTTATCCCTCCCTCGCTGCTCATTTTTGCTTGCTGTCTTTCCTCCTTTCCTCCCTCTCTCTCTTCTCTTTTCCTTCCTTTCACTCTCTTTCCCTCCCGCTGCCCTTGTCGTCTTTACCTTCATCATCCATCGTGTTTGTCTCCCTGACCCATCATCATCCCCTCCTCCTCCTCCTCCTCTTCCTCTTCCCCTCTCCTCCTTCTCTTTCCTTCACGCAGCGCACCGTATAATGCAGTTTCTTCATGGGAAAGTTTTGTGATAATTACTCATCCTTGCAGACAAAAGGACAAGACTTCGTGTTAGAAAGAATATTATAGTTAGAGTTTATTGATAAGAAATATATATATATGAACGAGTTCCACAGTACAAAAAGAATTAATTAGTTTCCCCAAATTGAGTTATAAAATAGGAAAAAAACTTGATTTCCTGAGATTTTAAAACTTTATTGGTGTTATACCTTTTTCTTTTATATTAGTTATACTTCATGTTTACGGGATACGCTGTCCAGTGCATAGAAAACGAGGTGTGGGTCTTCTCATAAGGAATCATGTTGTCTTTAGAGGTTTAACTTATGGCTTAACACATTGGCTGAGTTTATGTGGTGCTGAGAGAGAGAGGAGAGAGAGAGAGAGAGTGAGAGAGAGAGAGGAGAGAGAGAGAGAGAGAGGAGAGAGAGAGAGAGAGAGAGAGAGAGAGAGAGAGAGAGAGAGAGAGAGATGGACATTAAGACAAAGAGTGAATGACTGACTGACTGACAGACAGATAGACAGACAGACAGACAGACAGAGAAAAGAAGAACATACATAAAACAAATAAAAAAGAGAAAATGAACATAGAATAGGAATAAATATATAGAATAAAAATAAAGAGATAAAGAGAATTACGGCTATCTCTCTCTCTCTCTCTCTCTCTCTCTCTCTCTCTCTCTCTCTCTCTCTCTCTCTCTCTCTCTCTCTCTCTCTCTCTTCCTCTCTCTCTCTCTCTCTCTCTCTCTCTCTCTCTCTCTCTCTCTCTCTCTCTCTCTCTCTGCAACATTTAACTATTACTACTGTTACATTTAATTCACAAGATTCAGTCCACTCACCACACACACACACACACACACACACACACACACACACACACACACACACACACACACACACAACACACACACACACACACACACAGCGATATAATCTGGGCCAAGCTTTCATTAATCTCCTCCAGGTTTATCTGAGAGAGTAAAGTCGTGAAGTCGAGAGTATGACGCTGTGTCCTTATGAAGCAGTGTGGGACTTGGCGCGCCTTACTTCTCTTGCTTTACTTTCAACTTGGAGTGATTTGAGAGAGAGAGAGAGAGAGAGAGAGAGAGAGAGAGAGAGAGAGAGAGAAATGCGTGTGTGTGTCAATGGCTCACGTTACAGACTTCTGAAATAACTGACTTTTTCTTTCTTTCTTTCTTACTTTCTTTTCACTGACGGGCGAGATTTAAATGGACAGAGAGAGAGAGAGAGAGAGAGAGAGAGAGAGAGTTAAAAATATTTTCTACCACACCTGAGATAAAAAAAACACAGGTACTAATTACCAAATCATGATCTGTAAACCTTCACTCACCGCACATTTAATAAGAGTGATAAACAAATATTATTCCCAATTTAAACAGACTCGCCTTGTCAAGTTATCAAAATAACCTGTCGTTTATGTGAAATTAATTACATGGACAAAAATTTACCTTCATACCTTGGGGAAAAAAATAAAACATAGTATTGTTTCCGTGTGTTGTGTGTGTGTGTGTGTGTGTACGTATTGCTAATGAACAAACAAGTCATTAGAACCTAAATGAGGTGAATGGAAAGACTCGAAACTTGTTGATTACCACGAGAGACGGAAAGGAGAGAAGCGAGAGGGAGAGAGAGAAAGAGAGAGGGAGAGATATATTGGACACGGAAAATATTGAGAAGACATTGAGTTTTGCATTCAGGGAAATTAAGAAGGGAGGAAAATGGACTTCTCTCCTCCTCCTTTTCTGCATTTTACTCTTGAAAGGAATATTTTGGTATGTTCTTTGTAAAATTGTCTTCTTTATTATTTTGTTTATATTGTTCTTTGTTTGATGTATTTTGTACTTCATGTTAAATAGTAAAGAGAATTTTGTATTGGTTTTATTACAACAACAACACACTACTACTACTACTACTACTACTACTACTACTTTTTAAACCAAAATCTCACGAAAAAAAAAACCCTCACGTAGAAATAATTCCTTCAAATTACTCTTGGTAGAAAAGGAAAAAAAAATGAAATAAAACTGAAACGATCGCGAGAAATTTTAACAGAAAACGGAACTGTTAATTAGAAGGTGTGACTAAGCTATTCTAATGAACATATCTGTGACTAATTATATAGGGAGGAAATAATTGCCCTAGAAAACCTAACTGACTCCGCCCCTCCTCCTCCTCCTCCTCCTCCTCCTCCTCCTCCTCCTCCTCCTCCTCCTCCTCCTCCTCCTCCTCCTCCTCTTCTTCCTCCTCCTTCCGAGTGAGTGATGGAGAGAGTAAGGAAATTAGACCGAAAAATAGTACCTCATAAAAAGAGAGAGGAGGAGGAACAGGAGGAGGAAGAGGAAGAGGAGGAGGAAAGGGAAGGAAAGGGTGGCCGAAGGGAATGGGAAGGAAGAAAAAGGGACAGTAAAAGGGGTGAAATGGAAAGAAAGCGAAGTAATGGGAGAGAGGATAAAGGAAGAATAGAGTTAAAGGGAGGGAGAGAGAGAGAGAGAGAGAGAGAGAGAGAGAGAGAGAGGAGAGAGAGAGAGAGAGAGAGAGAGAGAGAGAGAGAGAGAAAGCGTGCAGGATTAACTGTATGTAGTGTTCAACATTATGCACACCACACACACACACACACACACACACACACACACACACATCACACACACACACACACACACACACACACACAAATCCCCAACACCAGAAAGGAAAAACGCACACAAAAAAGGATGAAGAGAATAACGGAAAGGAAAGAAAAAAAAATAGGAACGTAAAAGACTTTATAATAACACAGACTGCATAAAAGGAAACTTAGAATGAATTTTAAGTTAGTGGAATAAAAGCAAGTATAAAGCTATTAAACTTAGGTGCCCTTAAAACTTAGACAATCAGGTGCAATCTAGCTCCCAGTTTGCCGCTCTGATTAGCTCGCCCTGGGTTGCTGGTCTTGTGAGATTAATTGAAGGCTTTTGCGGGAAATTTTTGGGCTCAGAAAAGTCTATAGTTGTCTGTGTGTGTTGAGATCGAGGGCTAGGGAAAGGAGCGAGAGAGAGAGAGAGAGAGAGAGAGAGAGAGAGAGGAGAGATGAGAGAGAGAGAGAGGAGAGAGAGAGAGAGAGAGGAGGAGAGAGAGAGAGAGAGAGAGAGAGAGAGAGAGAAAGGTAAGTACGTGTGTGTGTGTGTGTGTGTGTGTGTGTTTAAAGGTGTTACACTCTAAACATATATGTTCCTACACCTCAAACCAACACTTATACACAAAGAAACACTTGTCTACACCTCTACACTCACTGCAGCCATCACCCTCGTCTCTCCTCTCGTCACTCCTAACCACTCTTACTTCACACTCAATTTTTCTACGAGTACTTCCAATTATCCTTTCCTCATTCTCATCTTCTCTCATTTCTCTCCCTCACTTCCCTTACTTTTTTTTTTTTTCTATTTTGATATTCTCAGTCCTATTTTTTTTTCTTATTTCCATCTTCCCTTCATTCCTCTCTTCCTTACATTTATTTTTTCCTTATCTTTCCTTCTCCTTTCTCCACTCATTTTATCTAAATTTCTCCTTCCTTTCCACTTTTTTTTCCCTTCGTTACCTTCCTATTCTCAGTCTCCGTTTCCTCTCCCTCTCTCCCTCTCTCTCTCTCTCTCTCTCTCTCTCTCTCTCTCTCTCTCTCTCTCTCTCTCTCTCTCCTTTATCAGACTCAGTAAATTATTTCCAGTCAGAGCCTTTTCTTTTTCTCACTCGTCATCTTTGTAATTTCCATTTTCATTTACTTTATATTCTTTCAAACCCCAGACAGGTATCATGTTTCTCACGAGGATGATGGAAAAAGGAAGCGAAAATAATGAAGGTTTTCTTTTTAAGTAAGAGGAAAATGTTATATAGCTTCTGAAAATAGGACGAAAAGGTGAAAATTATGAAGTTTTAAAAAGTAGAAAAAGAATATGATGATAAATGATGGAAATATCATGAAGGAAAAGGGAGATTAGAAAATAAGAAAAGTAAGATCATAAAGTAAAAGATAAAATTTTGAGGATGAGAAAAAAGAGCTTCGAAAATAAAAATAATAGAGAATCAGAAATTTAGAAAATACAAAACTATGAGAATGAAATGTTTCTGAAAAAAAAATTATGAAAGTAAAGGAAGATTACAAAACAAGAAAAATAAAAAATTATGTCCTTAAATAGCAAAGAAACTACTATTATTTTTCTTTCACTTACTCTGAAAAAAAAATAATAAATGGAGACCCGGGTACTGACTTCATACAAATACGCCAACGATGAACATTTTTACACCCTTATGTGAAGCAACTCAAAATTCGTCACGTCAGGTTATTACGTCACGCCAATTTCCATCACTTTATTGAACCTCGTCACCATCTTAGTCACCAGGAGCCAGAAGGAGCGGGGAACGGGAGACGGGAAGGGGTAATGAGATAGAGACAGGGACAGACGGAAGGACGACCAAGAAAGGGCCAGGAAGAGTGACAGCGAGGGAAAACAGATGGATGACGGAAGGAATGGAGGGGAAGGGGAAATAGGAAAGGGGTAGGAAAGGAATGGGGCTGTTCTTTCCATCCCACCCCTGAGGTCACGCCTGGAAAATTGAGGTCACGAATGGGAATAACTTAACGAAGGTCAGGTCACGGGTCAGGTCACGGTGTATATAAGAAGCAGTGAAGGTTTATACTCACGGGAAATGGTGTAAGGAAGGAAGGAGATGCGGGAGACACAAAGCCAAAACGACGCCATTATGAGGCAGCGTGGAGAGACTTGGCGAGCCGCGCGAGTCAACACTTCGAGGCTTCACTCAAGGCTTCGGAACTCCGCCGCTCAGGAAGGTTTAATGTATCGAACAGCCTCCGCTTAATGGGTGTGTGATCCAAGACTTTATTCCTTATTGTTTTGTGTTCTTAAGCTTTGTTATTTAAGGTTCCAAGGTTGGCATGGGTTTCTTATTTTTTTTTTTTTTTTTTTTTTTTTGAGAATCGAAGGCTTTATTACTCAAGGTTGCAGGATCTTGCTACCCGATTTTAACGAGCTCTAGAAATCCGAAAACTATTATTTATGGTTTGGCGAACTCGGCACTCGATTCAAATTCCCATTATTTAAAATTTCGAAATCTGTATCACTCGATTTCTACTTTTAAGGCGAAACTTCATTGTTGAAGGCTTCCTTATCTTGAAAGTTGAGTTTTAAGTTATTTTTAAGCTAAAACTTCATTATTTAAGGTTTAAAAATATTCGCAATCAACATCTAAGGTATTATTGGCTGTGAAACTTCAACATTTAGAAATCTGAAACTCCAAATGTTCTTTATTGTAAAATTTCCAACACTCTGGTTCCCAAAAATCTCAAATTCCGAAGCTTCGCTCAAAGATTCTTGGCCTAAAACCTTTAAAAAAATAAGACCTCGCCTTCGCAGCGCCAAAGGTTTCGATGTTTTGATCAATAACACCTCCAGGCCTTCACTCAAAGCTCCGAAGCCTCATTATTCACGACTCCGAGGCCTCACTCACGGCTTCGAGACCCCGTAACTCCTGGCTCCGAGGCTCCACAATGCCTGCGAGTGAGTGGCTGGAGCGAGGCATCAGGGGCTGAGCGGCGGGGAGAAGGGGAAGGGTTAAGGGGGGGAAGGAGGAGAAGGGGAGGGGTAAAGGGGGAAAGGGGAAGGGGAAGCTTGGGGAGGAGAGAAAGGGGGAGAAGAGTTGAGGAAGAGGAGGAATGAGGTAAGAGAGAGAGAGAGAGAGAGAGAGAGAGAGAGAGAGAGAGAGAGAGAGAGAGAGAGAGAGAGAGAGAGAGAGAGAGTTATATCGTAAACATGGCGCGGAGATATATGGAGTTCAGAGTCAGTAATAAAGAAAATAAGAGAGAGAGAGAGAGAGAGAGAGAGAGAGAGAGAGAGAGAGAGAGAGAGAGAGAGAGAGAGAGAGAGAGAGAGAGAGAATGCAATAAGATGTGTAAGAAAAGAAGGAAAGGATGAAGACGAGGAAGAAAATTAAGATAAGATATAGGGGCGAGAAGGAATATGAGAAGGAAACAGAAGGAAGGTGAGGGAGAGAAGGCAAGAAGGAAAGAAAGGAGAAGGCAGGGAAAGAAGGAGGATGGAAGGAAACTTGGAGGAGAAGAAAAAATACGGAGGGAAACTCGTGTGGCTGGAAAATTAGAGCGAGGAGCGATGGGCGGCTGGGAAATTGAGAGGGAAAAAAAAGTACGAAGGGAAAAAAGAAAGAAAAAATTATAAAAATATTAAGCAACAATAAGTATGCAAAAATTATCCTCAATTAGTGACTTAGATTTGAATTGGTCGTAATATTTTTTTTTCTGCACGTCATTATACTGTTTTAATTAATGCCTATAAGGAAAATAAAATGGAAAATTTATAAAAAAAAAAAAATCAACCATGAAAAAATAAATCAAAATTGTCTTTAAATAACAAAATTAAATACTTTTTTTGTTTATCCTTCATATTTTCCTTTATTTTTCAAAGTAGTATATTTTCTTCGAAGCAAAACAGAAACTATTCTTATTAGCTGTAAATTTCTCTCACATCTCCTTTTCATTTACATCTCTATATCATATACGTCTATTTTCTCTATCTCACCTTTCTTTTCACTTTTTTTTCACTCCATTAAACCCTTGTCATTATCTTTTCAGCCAAACTCTTACTGTGTTATTATTTTTTCCTACTAATAGATTTCCATTAATTTGCCTTAATATATCTCCCCGCGTACGTCATCATCTCTCCTAATTTTATTTTCACATTACCTGCAGGTCACAATGAGGCTCTTTTTTTAAACTTAATTTTCAGGCTTCGCTTCCCATACAGCGCAAAGAGTCATTTTTTTCCTCTTTATTTATATTTCTGACATTTTTCTGATTGTATTAAGGACATACACGAGTTTAATCCCCACTAATTTATTTATTTTCGTATTCTTAAAATTATTCTTTCTCATAAGCTCAATTTTTGTCGTCTTAAAAAATATGTCTTCACTTTCTTCTGATATTTTAGTCTATTTAGGAAACGCACGTGTCCTTCGTCTTTTTACTTTCATTTTTCTTCCATTTCTGAAGTTCTAAAATCATTCTTTCTCAATTCCTTTAGTTTCTTCATCCAAGAAAATCAGGCATTCCCTTTTTTCTCCTGTTATTTCATTTGATTTACTCTTTTTAATGTTTTAAGGAACATAAATGCATCTATTTTTCTCTCAGTTTCATTTTCCTTATGTACGAGTACCTAAAACCCTAAAATCATTTCTTCATAAATCATTTTCTTCACCTAAATAAAAACATAATTTCTAACAACATTTTCTTTAGTCACTTTCATCTTCATCCATTTATTCATATTTTCTTGCATCAGGCTGCATTTTTTTTTTTTTTTTTTTACTGTTTAAATTACTGAAGGTCGAAAAAGAGTTCATGAAGGGTCAGTGCAGGGGCCAAGGATGCTACGAGAGGTCATGGGAAGTTAGCAGAGGTCAACAGGTCATCAGAGGTCATCTAGGGTCACAGGAGGCATTCAGGGTAAAGCTAGCAATATTTGAGTAGACGAAGTAAAGAGAGAATATGAAGAGGACGAAGAAAATGAGGAAGAGGATAAATCAATAAAACAGGAAGAAGCACACGGAAAGAGAGAGAAATAAATAACACGGGAAGAGGATTAGGAAGAGAATAAAGAGAAAGAGGAAAGATGTGAAATATGAAGAAAACAAAGAAAAAGAATGAAAAACATGACGAATAAATTTAACAAGAGGAGGAAGTGGGAAAGGAAAAACACAAAGAAGAAAAAAAAGAAAAGAGGACAAACAATAGAAGGGAAATGGAATAAATGAAAACATAAAGAGGAAGAGGAAGATGAAAAGAGGAGGAGGAGGAGGAGGAGGAGGAGGAGGAGGAGGAGGAGGAGGACAGCTGTTAAGGTAATAAGGACATCCTCCCGCCGGGGCCTCAAGACGACCACTCATTTGAATATTTTTCTCGCGTGCCAATCTCAACTAATCGAATCCAGCACTTAGGGTTACTCTCCTCTTGCCCTGCCTGCCTCACACACCGCCCTGCCCTCACACTTTGACTTCCCTCTTGCCCTCGTTCTTGCCCTGCCTCAAATTGCTGCCTTTCACTTGCCCTGGTCTTACCTTGCCTCCCTCACTCTCCTGCCCTGCCTCACACATTCACCCTTCCTTTTGTTTTGCCTACCTCACACTGTTGCCTCCCTCTTTTGCCTCAAATTACTGCCTTACACTTGCCCTTCTCTTACCTCCGTCACTCTCCTGCCTTGCCTCACGTGCCTGACCTGCCTCACACTCTCGCCCTCCCTCACTGCCCTAGTAAACTCTCACATCACACCTGCCCTGACTCAGACACCTGTTTCCGCCACTCACTTCCTTAACATGTTAGCCGTTACCCTTTACACTGCCTCGCCTCTTACCTTATCTCTCCCTTACTCTTCCATTTCTTCTTACTTCTGGCTTACTGATCTGCCTCTTCACCTTATCGTCACTCTCTGCTCGGCCACATTATCTTCCTTGCCTTCTGCCTCACTATCTTTTCCTTTCTATATTTGCTTTAAAGTATTTCAGATATTGCGTGTTTATAATTCACTGTCTTGGGCTCAGTAATTATGCTTAGAAGAAGAAAAAAAAAGGAGAAGAAAAAGAAGAAAAGTAAAGGAGAAAAAGAATAACAAGAAGAATGAGAAGGAAAGAACAAGAACAAGAGCAAGAAGAAAAAGAAAAAAACAACAAGAAAACAAAACTGAACACGGTTAAAACGAATCAGAGAGAAACTTAGAAACGTAGCCACGAAACAGGAGAAAAAAAAAAACGCCGCATAGTTTGTGAAATGACTAATGAACAGCGAATTAATTAATGGTCACCTCGCTAATGAACATCTGAAACGACCAGGCAGGGAGGAAAAAAATACTAAAAACTAGCGGTGATTTGGACACGTCAATGATGGAGAGGAGGGATTAGTGAATGCGACGGAAGTGATGATGATGATGATGATGATGATGATGATGATGATGATGATGATGATGGTGGTGGTGATGGTGGTGGTGATGGTGGTAGGAATAAAAATAATGATAATAGTACTATAGTGAGTCACAACAACTGAGAATTAACTAAATTTAACCAGTCTTTTTTTGTGTATTGGTTTCATTTTCTGTGTATTTTATAGTGCAACTTGTGTATGCTAATGTATCCTATGTTTTTACGTGCCATTTAATTTTAGATGTATATTGAGTATTTTTTTAAGTTTACCTCCTCTTTTCCGCTTTGCACTTCCATATCTTGAGCTTAATTTTGAGTGCATACTGTCTTTTAATCCTTGTATTTCTTCTCTTTCTGTATTTTGTTTGTGTTTCTCTTTCGTGTCTCCTCGTTCCTGTTATTTGATGTCTTTTGGGTGATCTTTTCCATATGTTGAGTGCATCTCGATTGCAAATTGTCTTTTAAACCTCGTATTTCTTCTCCCTCAGTGTATATTGTTTGTGTTTTAACTTTCATACGTCCCCCTTTTCTATCTAATATATTTTTTTTTATACATTTTGATTTTATCTTAAGTGTATATTTTCTTTTAAACCTCGCATTTCGTTTCCTCTATTGAAATTTGTTTATATTTCGTCTCTCCTGCTTCGTCTTTCCTATTATTTAATGTATTCTGCGGGCATCTTGAGTGCACTTTAAGTATATAATGCCTTTTAAACCTAGTATTTCATTTCCTTCGTTGAATTTGTTTATATTATCTTTTATGCTTCTTTTCTATTATTTAATGTATTTTGGGCGCATCTCGAGTGCATCTTAAAAGCACATTACCTCGCACGTTCATCCTCCTATATATTAAATGCACCTCTTGTTCCCAGGTGAGGAGCAACACCTGCCCGGTATCTACAGGTTGCGTGCACCGGCCTCGTCACTCTTAGGTTCCCAGGGCGCATATTGCAAGGGAGAGAATAGACGCGTGGCTCCTCCCTTGTTATCTTAAGCTTATCCGGTTCTTTACGCGGCTCGGGAATCATATTTCGGCCTTGCGTTCTTGTCAGTCTATAAGCACCCGTGTTGCAGCCCCATCACTCCGCCGCCCCTTGTGTTACTACCAGGTGATAATGTTGAGACTGCGACTCGCTATGCTGACCGAGTAAACACCAGGGATATTTGGGGTTTTAAACAGTTAGACTCACAGCTCGTCCTTGCTTACGTGTTCTAACTTTATCACTCACTCGTTTTCTTAATCTGCTTGTACAGTCAGGGTCATAAGTCTGGTAACATGCTACACTTGTTTTATAAAATATTTTGTGTTCTTCCCCTAATCTCAATTTGATCTGACGACAGACTTCGTAAAAATCTTAGCAAATGATAGATTCTCAATAGATCAGAGGACTTCACATTGAAAGAAAAGGCAAAACAGAATGAAAAAGAGAGCGGCAGGTACTTGGGCTTGTGATCATGACAGCGCCAGGTGATAGCGTGCCAGCCGTCATAAATGATCACCATGCAAGCGAGAGCAACATATGGATTGTTAGCCAAGGTTGTGCGAAAGAAATCACACCTTGCTCTTCTCATTCGCTCTATTTGCTGTAACGCCATTGCTTTATCTACTCTTGCCATACCTGCCGTCCTAACCGTCCGGCAGGAAAATAAAAAAGGAAATATCTAAAGTTTAAAGCATATATGGAGTTACATTTTGTCTTTGTTAGTCTGTAAGTATTCGTGATACAACTCCATCACTCACTTGTCCTTTCTCAGCTTCTTTCTTCTGATATTCTTCAACCCATTCTTTCTTTATGCTTATCTTGAGTAATTTTTCACTTCCACTGATTACTTTTCTGCACTTGTAGCTTTCCTTTTTATATGTACTACAAAAAAGGACACAAAGGAAGAACAAACCATACCAGACATACTGCCCCTTACGAGGTTATTTGTGGTAAGCTACACTATGCAGTAAAGGACACATGACAGTAAACACAAAGACTCCTAGTAGGATAGCAAGGGCTCCCGCTAAAACCTGAGGACAGGGTGACTCTCCCATCTGATGCGCAAGGAAACAAGGGAAACGTGGGGAACAAGAGGGGAATATCACACAGCGCTGTCAGACTTACTCCAATATTGACATGACCCGCTTTTTGTCGAATTGTGAAACTAGCAATCAGACTGAAGCGAAACGAGGCCTCTCCCAGCCCTCTCCCAGCCCTCTCCCTCTCGCCCTCTTGAGTGAGACACGCTGACTGGGAGACTAAGGATTCTTTTCTCACTTCTCTTCTCTCTCTCTCTCTCTCTCTCTCTCTCTCTCTCTCTCTCTCTCTCTCTCTCTCTCTCTCTCTCTCTCTCTCTCTCTCTCTCTCTCTCTCTCTCTCTCATATTCTAACTTTATACTCATCTTTATTATCTCTGTATATAGTGTTTATTATATTCTCTCTCTCTCTCTCTCTCTCTCTCTCTCTCTCTCTCTCTCTCTCTCTCTCTCTCTCTCTCTCTCTCTCTCTCTCTCTCTCTCTCTCTCGTCAAGACAAACCCATCACAACTACAAGCAAAACTAAACCATCATAATCACAAAAAAAAAGACACATAATACAAACAAAGACCACAGATTAATACATATTCCAGTATCTTCCCCCCGTTTTCTTTATGGCGGACTTTTACGATCCGCATTAGGCATCTAGTTATTTTCGAAGCATTCCCCCACCCGGTATTTCCTCGCGGATATTTCACCCCGAGGCGCAGAGGGAGCCCGTGTTATTTGGCCGGGATGATTCGAAGCTCCCAAAGGACTGCACTTAAACCAGAGTCATGTGGGGATAATATCTGGCGACACGTTGGCTGGGGAGAGAGCTTGTGGGGGTTAAGAGTTCACGTGGGGAGGGACCGTCTGGAGTTCAAATTTCAAATGGGTGGAGGTTTTTGGGGTTCTAGGTCCTTGTAGGGAGACATTTTAGGTATATTTGATTGGGAAGGGAATGTATGGGGTTAAGAATTCAGGTGGGGAGGGACAGTCTGGGGTTCAAATTTCAAATAGCGAGAGATTTTTGGATTTTGTGTTATTGTAAGGGATGTTTTAGGCCAAATGTTTTGGTTGGTGAATGGAGAGCTCGACGTTAAGAATTTATATGGATAGGGAGAGTCTGACGTTAAAATTTCAGCTGGGAAGTGAGCCTGGATTTTCTAGGTTCTTGTAGGGGAAGTTCTAAAATAAGGTTTCGTTTGGAGTGAAGTGTCTGACTAAAAATTCGGTTGAGTGGGAGCTGGAGTACTGAGGTGGGACTTTTCGGGGTTAAAACCTCAGCTGGGGAGTGATTCTGGGTTCATTAGCAATAAGGGTCCAGCTTGGGAGAGTTTCTGAGGTTCAAAGTTCCGCTGGGGAGTTTACTTGGGGCTCTGAAGGGGATAGGAAACTTTCGGGGCTGGGGAGGCTACTTGGATCCATGGGTGCTTGATGAAGGGAGATTTTCTGTAAGGGTTTGGGGAAGTTACTTGGGGTTCTTACTGGTGGGGTAATGGAAACAAAATGTGATGTCTGTAGATTGCTGGAAAGAGACGTGGAAATAGGTAAGCTGGAAGTAAGATTGGAAAGGTTACACGACCGACTAGATGAAGAGATATAGAAGAAAAATCTAAGAAAGTATACATGGCAAGCTAAAAGGAAGACAGAGATAAAGAGAACATAGAAGAAAAGATACCTGGAGGAGTGTTGAAAAGTGCTAGAAAGAAAATATACTGGAAAATGACCTGAAAAGAAGGGGGAGAAGAGTCATAGGCACTGTATATCCTGGAATCAGACGTAGCATGACCTGGAAAAGAGCAATCAGTTCGTGGTCTCTCCTGGAAAAAAACGATTCGTAAGGCGGAATTAGGGCGGGGCAGAGATGGGCTGAGCTGGACCTGGTAGAAGGGAAAAGGGAAGGTTAGGTTAAGTTAGGAAGTTGAATGGTCTACTGAGGGGGAGAGAGGGACGCGGGAAAGGGACACCGTTGACTTTGGGAAACTAAACTTGGCAACAAAAACACGTCTTCATATATATTGCAAGGGTCGTCGTATTCGAAACCCTAAAACAAGTGTGTCACGTGGTGTTAGCTTCCTGAGGGGGGACTTGTAGATACGTGTGTGTGTGTGTGTGTGTGTGTGTGTCCTATACTGTTGATGGTTACTATGTTCTTTATCTATCTATTTTCTTACCTATTTTTCTCTCTATCTGTTTGTATGTCTGTCTGTCTGCCTATCTATCTATCTATCTACCTATCTATCTATCCATCTATCTATATAAATGTGTATCTTTCAGTGTGTCCCTCTGTATGTATATCATCCTGACCACCAGTGACTTTGTGTGTGTGTGTGTGTGTGTGTGTGTGTGTGTATGTGTGTGTGTGTGTGTGTGTGTGTGTCCACGCGGTGAGTCCTCGTAACCTGAGCACCTTACTAATTACCAACCCATTTCTCTTGACAGGTGAGTGAGGGGCGAGCCCGGCAGTTCTAACAGGTGTGTGGTGCCGGAGCAAATCTCGGGTAAGTAAAGGCTGGTGTGTTTGTGTGTCCGTGTTTGCCTGTGTGTTTGTTGACTCCCGCTTCGCATCCCGCCGCTCGCCGTGTCATCAGGAGAGACTTAAGAGAGGAACCAACGAACTGAAATGACTCTGATTCACGTCACTGTCTTGTTAATGTGACGTGTGTCTTACTAAGGTCTTTCTCCTGTTCCTCCTCTTCCTCCCTCTGCGCCTTCTACACACCTCGCAGCCCTGCACAGTTATCCCGGAGTAATATCTTCACCGTAAGCTTCCTAGAACTCTAAGACCCCCTCCAGCTGGCGCTTAGTCCCGCTCTCACTCATTCCCACACTCACTCGGACTCTCACCACGCCCTTCCTCCCTCTCGCTCGTTTCTAAGATACTCTTATTTCTCCCTTCTCTCCTCTTTCGTCTAATCTTTCTTCCTTTTCGTAGTTTAGTCCTTGTTTCACTCCTTCATTCTGTTTCTGTTTTTGCTGTCTTCTTTTTTTTTTCGTTTTCTTATTATTTTCTATTCTTTAAATTCTTGTCATTTTTTTCTCTTCTACCTTTTTTCATTTTATTTTTTTTTATTTTTAGTCCTTTCTCTTGTTTTGCATTCTTGTCTTTTCTTCCTTCTCTGAGCCCTCCTTTACTTTTCTTCCTCCTCTTATTTCATTTCCTTACCTTCTTCTCCTTCTCTGTTCTTCCTCCTTCCTCTTGTTTCACTTCTTTGCCTTCTCCTCCTTCTGTCTTCTTTTTTCTTCTTTGTTATCTTTACTATCTTCCGTGTCCTTTCTTCTCTTCCTTTATCTTCTTATTTCACTTCCCTCTCAATATGTGTTTCCTCCTTTTCTCTTCTTACTTCTTCCTTTTATTTCACTTTCCTCCCTTCTTTTCTCTTGCTACTCCTTTCTCTTATTTCATTCCCCTACTTCTCCATTCCTTCTCCTATTTTTCACTCTTGTTTCACTTCCTTGTCTTCTTCTTCTGTCTCCCTCTCTCCTTCTCTTCCTTCTCCCTCTTGTTTCACTTCCCTCCCTTCTCCTTTTCTCCTTTTACTCCTTTTGTTTCACTTCCCTACCTTATCCTTCTTTCCTTCTCCTATTCCTCGCTCTTGTTTCACTTCTTCGCCTTCTTCTCTCTCCCTTAGCTCCTCACCCCTCGCCGCCACCCGTTTTCTTCCTTCCTTTCTTCCGGTAATCGTCTCCAACCCATCAGCCCATCAGGCCCTAACGTGGCGAAAGAGATTTGGACGTCCATTTCATTACTGAGCCGGAGAGGGTCTCGCTTCGCCTCTTGGTCTCGTCTCTGTCCCCCGCCGCGGCCACAGTACCCAGAAGCCTCGCAAAGGGAAGCACGGGGATGTTGTCTCGCGGCGCGTACGTAAGAAAGGGGATCCTGCGATTAAGCGACCCAGAAGTTGGTGGTTCTCTGCTGTGAGGGATGCGTGAGTTAGTAGTAGAGTTAACTGCTATACTCATTCCTGTTTGGTTTAATGTTTCTGTTGATTTTAAGTCTGGGGAATTAATTTTTTAGTTGTTGCTTTTTCTTTCTTTTTTTTTTTTTTTTCTTACCACCAGCAGATCAGAGGAGTTGAGGCGGGCGTCATTAGTCGAGTAAATTGCTATACTCGCTTAAATTGTGGTTAGCGTTTTTTACGTCGATTCTAAGTCTGGTGCACGAGTTTATCAGTTGGTATATTTTCTTAACCCTTTACTGTTTGGGCATCTTTGCTGGCACTGTGTAAAGAACATTTCCACCTAGACACAGAAAAGAGAAAAGTGGATTATTTTTGGCTTCCCTATACTACAGAACTATTTAAGGGACTATAACAAAAAAATTACCTTAAAAAGTTGTAAGTGAGTACGAAAAAAATTTTGTCTAGCAGTGAATGGATTAAGACCGTCAGGAGATCAGAGGACGTGAGATTCAGGGAGTCAAGCACGGCAGAGGTGAGTGAGGCACGCCACTTGACTGGTGTCCTAAGCCAATGTAACTTCACCTAACCTGCAGAAGCGTGAGTCATTAGCGTCACGTCACCGCCACCAGGAGAGCCGCATTCCTAAGCTGGCTCGGCGGCTCGGAGGCTGAAAAACTGTGTCGAAATGAGGCGTAGCGTAAGAGTATAACAGTGGTAGGCATTCCGCGCGGCAGCCACGGTGTAGTAAGGCGGGAATTGACAGATTCCGACGGTCATAAGAGACGGACGTGCGCTACTTGGCTCACCTGAAGACTTAATTGGTTCCTGCACACCACGCCTTCCCGCCCGCCCCCTGACGCGGCCACTCCCACAGCCTCTCCTACGCTGCTCCTCATAGCGTACAGTAAAAAAAAAAGGAAGATTAACGATAATTTTCGACAGCGGTCATCGTGAGTATCCTAGTAGCGAGAGCAAGGACGGCGCCACCTTAGTCGCTCTGTGGACGCGGGTGGGGGTACACGTGTCCGCTCCGACGCCGCCGTACACTCGCAAAGTTTCTCCTCTCACCCTAAAACTACGAGAAAAAAATATGTAAGGATGAAATAACTCTGAAAGCGACCGAGACTCTTGGCAATAAAGGTTGTGTACAGTCACTTGTGGCTGGGAGCGAAATAAGGTAGTTCACGTGAGCCCAGGTGAAAAGATCAATTTTGGGGCTGAGTTGTGTGATGGTGAGATTGACACAGTTGTGGTGGAGACCTGACCTTTATACCACCCCAGCCCGTTCAAGGCTCCGGTGACCTCTGACCTGCCCTATACATGTCATTAAAGTGACCTGCGGTGTAGTTTTTTTATCGTTTTCCGGGGCGATGGATGCCAGTAATGGTGCCTCGAGTGCCAGGGGAAAGTGACACTGGCGGTGAGATCCCTCGTGGCACTGACGGGGATTGGGGCGAGATGGCAGCGGCCCCAACGACGGCAGTGTGATGAAAAGTTTGCCAAGGGGGCCATTAGCTGATGAGAGGGAAGGGCATTGTGGGAGTGACAGCGCGGTGAGTGTGACCTGCGGCGACGAGGGAGGGGCAGAGGGAAGCCCGTCAAGATGCTCAGGTCACGAGCCGCCCGCAGCCCGCCCCTCGCCACACTCCTGCGGCAGTGACGACGCGGGCGGCGGTGTTGGCTACTGCCTGAGTACCGGCCTGGTAACTTAAGAGATAAGGACGCTGGGCTTCTGAAGGTGGGCTGACGAAGTTAACTTTACAACTTCTGGCTTTTAGGCGTCGAGGGCTTAAAACAGTGGAGTTTCTGAGCACGGGTGAAAAACAATTTGTGTCAGTTTAGGCCAGGACGGCAAACTACTGGCGGAGACCTGACGAAGGTGGCCTGTTTATACGACTAGTAGGCTTAAAACACCACGACTTTTAATGGTGTTTAAGTGTTACACCGAAACTAATAGTGTTTGTATGGGCTGGGGCAGTAAACTACTAACCGAGGGCTGGGAAAATTGGGCTGTTTATTCTATTACTGGCTAAAAACACCACAGCCTCTGACGGTGTATAAGTATCGCATAAATACAGATAGTGTCACAGTAAACTGGGGCGGTAACCTATACTGATGATAACCTGACGAAGGTGGATTGTTCATTACACCAGTAGGCTTAAAATACTGTAACTCCTGATGGTGTATAAGTATGGTTCTAATACAAGCAGTGTCTCTGAGCAGGGATGGTGAACTACTGACGAAGGGATGATGAAGGCGGGCTGTTTATTATGTTACTTGACTTAAAATATTAACTCCTGACGATGTATAATTATAGTTCAAATATAAATGTTGTCCATGGGCTGGGCCGCTAAACTACTGACGAAGGTGGGCTGCTTATTACATTAGGGGGCTTAATATTAAAACTCTTGATGTATAGATACGGACCAGACACAAAAATCTATCGGGTGGCGATAAAGTACTGACGGAGGGCAGGTGAAGGTTGCTGCTTAGGCGATGAGAGATAGAGGACTTAACAATGGTACTTCAGATGGAGTAAGGGTGAATGAAGAAGTGTTAGTAGGGGCCGGGATGTTAAGCTAATGACAGGGAGTGTTTTAGTACCATCTGAATAATTGCAGTCTCCTGGTGGCAACAACTTCACTCTACACACTCCACTGATACGCTCACACAAAGGGGACATGTATGTATTACCAAGGGCGTTGATAGAATGCCACGTTTACTTAGAAAATTATGCACCTTCACTTTTCAATACATCTAGTAATTTTGGGTGTTCTCTTTGACAATTCTCTTTTAAAACTTGCATCTTCACTGAGCCTTTTATTTTTACGCCATTTTTTGTTAACCACGTCCAGAAATCTCTTACAAAAAATAAAGTTTGAAGTGAAATATATAGATACACCAACAAAGCTAAAGGTAAATTCAATTGTATATGAAAAAAAACTATTGATTAACGGACTGATTGAAAGTTCGGCGCTGTTACAATGAAAGAAAAGACAAACACAGAACTCATAACACACAACGGACCTTTGATTGCGGAAATGCGAGGACGGTAAAAAAGTAATGCTAAGTGTTTTAATGTGCTTGTTGTGAGTAATGGAGTGCCTGCCGCTGATCATTCGCTACTAATATTGGTCACGTGTTTGATTATTTAAGGGGACAGCTGACCGTGGTGTGTTAGGTTACGTTAGGTTAGATAAGTTCGGTTCGGTTCGGTTAGGTTTGATTAGGTTTGGTTAGGGAAATATATAGTGTTATTATTATTATTATTATTATTATTATTATTATTATTATTATTATTATTACTACTACTACTACTACTACTTTTACTTTGACAATGACCATCACCACTACTACTATTACTACTCTTACTACTAATACTGTGTTCTCATTTCCTTACTCCTGCTGCTGCTACTACTACTTTTCCGTCATGTAATATTACGCAGTTTTGATAAAAGTAGTAGTAGTAGTAGTAGTAGTAGTAGTAGTAGTAATAGTAGTAGTGATGGTGGTGGCGGTTATGGTGGTGTTGGTGGTGGTGGACGTCCAAAACCGCTCGTAAAGCCAACTCTCTCTCTCTCTCTCTCTCTCTCTCTCTCTCTCTCTCTCTCTCTCTCTCTCTCTCTCTCTCTCTCTCTCTCTCTCTCTCTCTCTCTCTCTCTCTCTCTCTCAGCACTTGCATAGAAAAATATCCTGTAAATGTTGAGGAAGAGAAGACGTTTGGTGAAGGCCTCCTCCTCCTCCTCCTCCTCCTCCTCCTCCTCCCTCCTCCTCATCTCTTCCTCTTCTTCCTCCTCTTCCTCTTCTCGCTTAACTTCTTTCCTCCATTTCCTCCCAACTTCTCTTCTCATCCTTTCTATTCCCTTTTCCTCTCCCAACTTTACTCCCTTTTCTTTGTCTCCTCTTCCTTTCCCCCATTCCCTCTTGGCTCCTCTTCCTATCCTATCCATTTCCTATCCCTTCCCAATCTTTCCTTCCTCCTTTTCCTCCTCTTCCTCCTCCTGCTTCTGCAACACAAGTATATCACTAACAGTTTTTCTAACGATGTGTTTCAATAAATATCGGTTTCAAAATTCTCTTAAAAGTATAAATATTTAAAAGACAATTAGGTATAAACAATATTGCCTCTCTCTCTCTCTCTCTCTCTCTCTCTCTCTCTCTCTCTCTCTCTCTCTCTCTCTCTCTCTCTCTCTCTCTCTCTGGGAAGGTGAGTGAGGAACTGAAAAAAATGCATAAAAAAATAGATGTGTAAAGATTAAGCATCATAACCTCCCATTTTCTTTAATTTACGGTGGCAAAACAGAAAACGAGGCACGTGACGGATTTATCACTTTAAGGGGATACTCTGTTACCTTTCCACCACCACCACCACCACCACTACTACCACCTCCACCACCACCACCACCACCACCACCACCACCACCTCCACCTTCACCATTACCACCACCACCACCACGCTACGCACTCTGTTTTATTCATATACATCTCTATCTCTGTCCCCTTCAACCTGCTGTGAGGGGGAGAGAGAGAGAGAGAGAGAGAGAGAGAGAGAGAGAGAGAGAGAGAGAGAGAGAGAGAGAGAGAGAGAGAGAGAGAGAGAGAGAGAGAGGTGGGGGGGAAACAATATTATTCTTAACAATTATAACGCCAGGAACTGTACAAGAACATGACTACGAGAGAACATTGTACAAAAAATAATGTTTATATCATCTACGGATTCAGATAAGAATAACTTTTAACTATTTGAAGCGACATACTATTCTATATAATTTACTTACTATTCCCCGCAAAACTGTATCCCGTATTCGTAAAAAAAAAAAAAAAAATTCAAAAGTACGATAATTGGTTACTTTTACCAGATACTTGCGCAAAATTATCCCTATCCTAGCCTCCCTTATTTTCTTATGTTCTTAAAATTTATGGATGAGGAGGATACGTAGAAATAAGATGGTATGTTTTATATGAGGACCCACGTGTACGCCTAATGTCCTCTAACTGCTTCCCTTATTTTCTTTCGTGCTTATTCTCATATGTTATAAAGAGAAATCCATAATGTATTCACGCTTAAAATTTTGCAACTCTTATTTATACATATTTGTCACTGAAGAAGGCTGATGTTGTGTCATTTACCATATACATGAGAGAAAAAATATGTATGTACTTGTTAAAACATCCACTCGTTCACACGCTCATGTACAAATCCGCGACATTTTGAACCTCATCATAGTTAATATCAGTAATAAAAAATATGAAAGGGACATTAAGATAAACCACAATCATACGCAAGGAAAAAATTAACAAGAAAAACATCCACACTAAAAAAAGCGCATCTACATATTTTTTGTCGCATCAGACCTAAATCAAATACGAGAGAAAAGCAAAATTATGATGCTATATCAAGTTATTACATAAATACAGAAAGAAACGGAGAGACACAACGAATCGCATCAACTGAAAGAACCAGACTCAGTAATCAGGTTGTTAGCGCCGAGTCAATACGAACCCTTAAAAAAAGATGACAAATTTATGGATGGGGATGATAAGTGGAAATAGATTGGCACATTTTATTGAGGGAATACCACATGTAAACCAAATGATTTCTTACACTTTCCTATATTTTCTATTCCTTTAGCCTCAATTTTACAAAGACATACGCAAGACATACACATACACACTTCCAGACATGAACACTAACCCGAAGCACCTGCAGCCACGAGGGAGCGCAGATCAGCCCCTGGGAGAAGTAGACAAGGTACACATTAAGCCTTCGTGTTTTAAAGTAGAGAGCGATCCAGTGAGAGTGTAAGAGTGAGTGTGAGTGTGAGCGTGAGTGTGAACGTGAGTGCGAGGGGTGGGCGTGCAATGTAGTGTCTTAAAGTAAAACAGCGGCGCCTGGGAGCAGGGTGAAGTAAGGTAAAGGGCCGTGTTTTAGCCGAGACGACCTGGGAAGAAGACTGAGCCCAAAAAATCCGTGTGGGGAGGAGGCCGGAGTGTCTAAAGAAGGTAAACGGAGGGAGGTGATTTACAAGATTTTTTTCCTTACTTTTCTCCGTTTTTGGCGCTTTTTTCTATGGGTGGAACTTTGGTTTATTAGTTTTATTCGGGTTTACTTTAGAAAACGGCTTTTAATCATAAGTATATTTAAAGAAAGTTCACGGGAGAGTTAATCTGGAACATTTTTGCGACCTCCCTGTTTGTTTATTTTTGTTTCTTTGTTTTTTCTTTCGTTTTTTTGGGGGGAGGAGTTAAATTCTTAGTTTTACTCGGGTTAATTCCAAAAAAGGCTCCTTAATCACTGATATATTTAAAGAAGAAAGGCAAATAGGTGATTTAGATTTTTTCCCCACTTTCTTCATTTTTTCGTTGTTTTTCGGCTTAAATTCTTGGTTTTATTCGGGTTTGCTCCAAATGCTTCTTTAACCCTGAGTGTATTTATAGAAGCTAGACGGCAAAGGTGATTCTTTGAGGATTCTTCCTGTTGTTTTCTCAGGATTCTCTCATTATTTGCAGTATAAGTCGTTTGCTTTACTCGGTCGATTCACAAAACATTCATAGATTTCAAGTGTGCTTGATAAAAGTGGACGTAATTTATATGATTCTTTAAAAAATTTTCCTCTCCTTTCTTCGCTTTCTTTCATTATTCCTGGTTTATTCATAAAATAACATCCGATTTTGACCATTTCATAACAAGAGTAATTTACTTTACAAAGACATTTTATCTCATGATTTCTTTCGCAAGCTTTGATTCAGAATACTTGCTTTATTTTTAGCTATCCCAAAATATTGTTCGATTTGGAATATTTGAAAAGAATGGTTGCACAAAACGAGCAATTTTTAAAGCATTTCCCTTTCTGATTACCATTGTTTATCGTTACCTTTCGTATGAATTCTATAGTTAATTTCTACCTTTGTGTGTGTGTGTGTGTGTGTGTGTACGTGTGTAATAATAATAATAATAATAAACGGTTTATTATTTAGGCAGTTGACAAACTGAAAATGTACATAGGGGATGGGGAAAAACTTAACATTAATCCTAACGGAAGACTAATCTAGGAGGGAAATACTATCGATTGATGGCTCGCACCATGGTGGGAATCGCACTGAGTCTGTACCGGTCCGTGCGCGGCGCCTTCAGGGGCGTTATTTTGTTGTGGTGTCTGGTGGCACGGACAGGGCGAGGCGCGTCGGGCGGCAGCATGTCTCTGAGACGCGGATGATGCAGTAGTCCCTTCCCAAACTTCTCCAGAGCCTCTCGGTGCCTGGTGGATATTCTGGACAGACTCAGGGTGGTCAGGGCTTCTTCATAGGTGGTGTATGCAGGGCCAAGGATGACCCTGCACGCCCTTTTCTGCACACTCTCTAGCTGTAGCTGTTGAGTGTGTGTGAGGGAGGAGGACCACGCTGGGGAGGCGTACATGAGTTTGGGGAGGATGAAGGTGAGGTACACCCCCCTTAACTCATCTGTCGGCGTCCCCAGCGACCTGAGTCTGCGCAGCATGTACAGCCTGTAGGTAGCTGATCTCACGGTGCTGGCGACATGCTGCTTCCAGGTCAGCTGGTCGTCCACCGTGACTCCGAGAAGCTTGGCACATTGGACCACCTGGAGGGGGTGAGGGCCCACTGTGAGCCGGGGAGGGGGCACTGGTACAGAGGAGGTACAGAAATGCATCACCACAGTTTTGCTGTGGTTGATGGTCATCCTGCTCTCCTCTGTCCACGTCTGCAGTCGCTCCAGAATTGCTTGCAGTGGCGAGTAGTCCGGGTTCTTGTTGGAAACTGGGACGCCCACGGTGCAGTCGTCCACATACTTCCAGCGATGGGGGGTGTCGGTGAGGGCGTCGTTGATGAGGAGGAGGAGGTGTGTGCGTGTGTGTGCGTGCATCATCATGGTGATTGATGTGTTTATACGAGTGTATTCGCGTAATTAGTACTTCCTGTTACTATTTGTGTTTTTAATGACGATGGTGATGATGATGATGATGAAGAGGAGGAGGAGGAGGAGGAGAAGGAGGAAGAGGAGGAGAAGGAGGATAAAAGGGGGGACAAAGGAAAAAGAGGAGGAAAAAACATAGCAAAAAATAATACGAAAATAAAAAAAAAGGCACTGAAAAGCAAAAAGAAAAAAAAAGAAAAACAGGAACATGAGAATAAACAGGGAAACTGAGATGGAAAAACAATAAACAAACAAGAAAAAGAAGAGAACTGTAGAAATGGTGGCAATGAAATAATAAATAAGATTGATAAGGTACACAGATAGATAGAAAGATAAAAATATAATTGTACTATTTCACAGACCACTAACGTGTAAAAACTATAAAATCAAATGAACTAAAACAATACACCAATGATGTTTATGCCCCAACACATCACAAAACATAATAAACACAAAAGAAAATGCGACAAAAAAGAAGCAAGGCAGCGCACAAATAGAGCTTCCATATTATTATCAAAAAACTTCATTCATTACTGCAATAAAAAAAAAAAAGAACAATTCGTGGATATTTGTCTTGGAACTTATTAATTACCTTGCTTTCACCTACCTGACTTTTTTTATATATGAAGCCTTAAAATTAAAAGCCTCGACTATATTTTTTCCTCCTCCCAAAACACTAGTAAAGCATTAAGGTTCTTGGAAAAATGCGAGTGGTAATTGATGGATATTTTTGCTCAATATTTCCTCTCGCCCAATGGAAACCGTGTATATTTCTGACTGAAATGAGTGTTGCAAAAATTACCTAGGATTTAGAAGAGAAAATTATGTTTACGATATTATATTTTAGTCTATATTTTTTGGATTCATAGTAGTAGTAGTAGTAGTAGTAGTAGTAGTAGTAGTAGTAGTAGTAGTAGTAGTAGTAGTAGTAGTAGTAGTAGTAGAAGTAGTAGTAGTAGTAGCAGCAGCAGCAACATATCTTCTCTCGCATTTGTAAATAACATTAATAATAAAAATAAACGAGACAAAATTCCCATAAAAATATAAAACACATAGCAGGTTTTCATCACAGATTTTTCAAAGCGTCACGAATATTAAGTAAATTGAAGGCACGTGATTAGGAATAAATTAGAATATATTTAAGAATACTTTTATAAATAGATGTTTTATTGTTGTTTTTCTTTTCTCATCCTTCTCTCCTCTCCCCTTCTCCTCCTCCTTCTCCTCCTCCTCCTCCTCCTCCTCCTCCTCCTCCTCCTCCTCCTCCTCATCCTCCTTCTCATCATCATCTCTTAAATAGGGATAAAAAAAATACGATATACAAAAAAATAATACACACACACACACACACAGAGAGAGAGAGAGAGAGAGAGAGAGAGAGAGAGAGAGAGAGAGAGAGAGAGAGAGAGAGAGAGAGAGAGAGAGAGAGACCAATACCCCATCTATCTCATCCTTATCACTTCAACTTCTGCTACACTTTCACGCAATACACAACACACTATCACGTTATCTTCCCCAGTTCACAAGCAAACGACAAAAGTAGCGGTAATAGCTCTGTTTCTCTTTATTGGGTGTTCACTCGCGCGCCAATGATTTCCCGGAATTTCTATTGGTCAGGAAAGCCGTCTCCTAGCGCTGTGATTGGTCGAGTGTAATATATATAGACAGGGGGGTTGAAAATAGCGTGGGCTGATTGGTCAGTTTAGAAGAGGGAAAAGAACAGGGAAAGAAGGAAGGGGTTGTGAAGGAGGGAGAGGAGGAGGGAGGATATGAGTGAAGGAGAGAAGGA